>NW_011889058.1:301999-309862 GCF_000151845.1 Pteropus vampyrus | reverse complement strand
TTTGGCCGTTTGTCACCTGGACACACATGTGGTGGAGTCACAGCTCTGCCTCCTGGTGGTGGAGAAAGAGAAGGTACAAGGGGGACCCGAACCTGGACCCCAGGAGCCTCCTGACTTACACCCCAGCTCAGGGACTGAATCTGACACTGCCCAGGAGCCGCAGAACACACCCAGCACCCAGCGTTTGTTAGGGGAGGGGACAGTCCCTTGCTGGGTGTGACGCAGGGAGCCCCAGTTCCCTGGGCCAGCTGTACTGGGACAGCTCCAGGGCCAGCTGCCCAAACCAGCCATCCTCACAGACCCGGGGCCTGTCAGCCACATTCCAGAGCTGGCGGTTCTAAGAGGAATATGTCCATGACAACATGAACATTGAATCCGGGGAGGACGTGGGGTTCCGGGGTTTGAGGAAACATCAGGAGGGCAGTGGGAAAGGGGTGCCGTTTGCCTCCTGGGACTCCTGCCCCGTGCAGGCACACGCAGGTGCAGGCACACGCAGGTGCAGGGAAGGCTAACTGGCGTGGGGGAGGGACCCAGACAAGCGCCAAGGGCTCATGGGGCCGTGAACATGCCCAGGAAGCTGCCTCAAGATTCTTACCCGCCCCCCGCCCTCCCCTCCACACATACTTGCTGAAGCTCAGGCCAGGGATGCTGGGTCCCTTCTGGACGCCTGTTTGGGCATCATAAACAGCTTCTCCTCCCCCATAATGTCCCTTTGCCTCTTCCTGGGGTGACTGAGATGTGGAGGTGACTGCAGGTGTCAGTGAGGCTAATGGGAGTCATTTAGAGCATATGGGGACGACAACCATTGTCCTTCCTCTTTACGGTGCTGGTACTGACTTCTCTGCGGTCTGTAGAAACTTCACAGAGGCCAACGGTCGTGTCTGCAAACACCAGGCCGGCCAGTTAAAACTCCTTAAGGATTGATAAAAGTCCACTTGGCATATATCGTGGGGATTTAATGCCCCCAAACTCCCCGGGACTTCAAGGACATGGCACATGAGGGAGCCAGGAACGCTATTCAGTAGAGCGACAGACGGGCACGGAAGGTCCAGTCAGCGACCTGCCCTCCTGCCTGGCGGGGGAAGGGGTCGCCGGTGGAGGGGACACAGGCCGGCCAGCAAGATGGCCATGACCCGTTAGCCAAACACAGATTTCGTTTTGCTGAGTAAAACGAAAGGGGTCGTTTGATGCGTGACGATGGAAGGGTCAAAGCCTCAGTGTCTCGGCGTTTCTGGGAAGAAGTCGGCGGGGTCCGCGCCGTCTCCCGCCCGCTCCGGGAGCCAGGGCCGGACCCCTCCGCGCCCTGCTGCAGCGACGCGCACAACGCTTTGTGCGCGCCCCCGGGAAGCTTTTGTTCAGTCGAATTAACTCTAAATCACTCAGACTGAGGTAAGGGAATCGCCCCGATGCTGCCCGCCAAGCTCACTCCCCGCGGCTTACCCGCAAAGAGACGTCGCTCTGCTGAAGACGGCTCGCTGTGACGCGCTGTGCTGTGCGCCCAGGAAGGGCTGGTGGCTTCCTGCCTGGCTCCGGGCATGGCACCTGCCGGGGAAGTGGGGTCTTCGCCGGTGCCGTCATGCTGCGATGAGGTCATCGGGGTGGAGCCTTATCCACTATCACCGGCGTCCTCACAGACGGGGGAGACGGCCATGCAGGCTGGAGGCAGGGGCTGGAGGACTATGGCATAAGCCGGCGAAGGCCAAGGCCGCCAGGAGCTGGAAGAGGCAGGAAGGACTCCTCCCCCCACACGCACACACGCACACACACGCACACACGTGCACACACGCGCACACACGCACACACACACCGAGAGACGGGCGGGGCTTGAGTGTACTCTCTTCCCTCCAGCAGGCCGAGCCGCCTCCTTGCGGCCCTGCGCGCTCTTTGCACATGGGGCCAGAGCTGCTGACACTGGCAGTTACATGTCTCAGGGACAGAGACGCAGTCGCGGGCTCGGGGGCGCTGGGAGCCGGCCTGGGCCAGAGCCGGGTGAGGCAGGCCCTGCTGGCTGCCACGCACCTCCGCGTCCCAGTCCCAGTCACGCTATTCACCGAACGATGAGCTCGCAGCACGGCCCACCCCCCTTCCCGAGCAGCCTGGCTGCCGGGTGCCACAGCATCCCAGGCTGATAGGACAAGGCCGCTGGCGAGGTAGAAAGAAGCCACGTTTTTAACACGTCGTCAGGGAATGGCGCTGGCCCAGCGCTGCCGCCCAGATATTTTGCGACCCGTTTCCTTTCCCCGTCCGTATGTAGCTACAGCCACGCGCCCTCGGACGCCGTCTCCTGGGCGGCCTGGGTGCCCGCAACCCCTGAGCGGGCGGGTGGCCGGCTCCTTGGCACCCGCAGTGCCACCGCGCGCGCTCTCTGCCAGACCTGCAGCACCCACATGTCCCCGCACGTCGCGGCGGCCACCAGGAGAGGGTCAATCAAGGGCTGTCTGGACGCTGTGCCGCTGCTTCTCGCCACTTGAATCACTCGGACAGTTTGTTTAGGGCGCTAGGATTTTGGCTGGAAAAGCTGATTTAATTCCACAAAGAATTTCCTTACACAGATGATGCATCTAAATACATTCCTAGGCTTTTGTCCTCGCAAAATCTATCAGAGATGGAATGTGAATTAGTTACTGTCGCAGCGCAGCGAAGGAAGAGGTGTACCCGGCAAGGGTCTCCAGAAAGGCAGCAGCGACCGGAGGTAGAGCTGTCCACCCACCTACCTACTGCTGGGCCCCATCAGGGTTGTGGGGGCCGCTGAGTTGTGGGGGCCGCTGCGTCTGACACCTGCAGGGCACGCTGGCGGTGGACACTCAGGCTGGACGGAGGCTGCTGTGCTGAGGCAGAGTGTTCCTTTTTCTCCAATCATTCTGTTTTGGTTCTGGAGGCTTCCAGCTGACTAGATAAATTCCACTCATATTATTGAAGCCAGCTAGCTGACCGGAAACAGCCACCACGCCCAGGAGACACCTTTTCGGCATCTTTAGGGTTAGGGTGTGCGTGACACCTGGCTGCTATCCAGCCTCACCCACTGTATGCACAAAATTGTCCCATCGCAGAGGCGTGGACTATATGGTACAGAAGAAAATCTGGGGATTCGTGCAGGCTTCCTGGATTAATGTCACCGACTAAACTCCCACACGGTCCCCTTTTCCCTACTTTTAGAGCTGCAGTGCAGTTTAATGTTTAGCACGCCGCTGGGGGCCAAACGTCCAAATGTTAAAACGTGTTTTGCCTCCGTCTCCGACTGGTCCTGAACGTAACTGGAGATCCAGATGCTTCTGAAAGATGGCATTTAGAAGAGCTGGAAGATAAAGTACTTGAAATGCCTCTAAGATGTGTCTGCCCCCGACGCTGGAGCACGATGGTTTTGGGGTTTTAATGTGTGTCTCTGAACATCTTTAAAATGCCAAATTATTCTTTTCTTGGAGGGATGCAATTTGTTCTCTGCTGACTAGCATGAAAAATATAGATAAAAGAGAAATGTCAAACGCTGTTCTACAAACGGTTTCATCCGCTCCGGCCCGCCTCGGGAGCTCACCTGGGCGTGTGTCGATGTGTAGCCCCCTGTCCTGCCTCGGCAGAGGCGTGCGCAGACAGCTTTATGAAAAGTTCAGTTTATTCGTCTGTGCATCGTGTGACAGCAAGCATGCAGCCGAGGTCGGCCTTCTACAAAGGCAGAATGCGGTTTGAATGAAGAGCCATGGGAGGTGTCCTCTCCTGCCTTCCCATGAGATAAGTTTCCTACTGGCCTATGATGGAAATACTAACCTTCTAACCTTATCACCTGAAGGCTTCGATTCATGATGAGAGGCACATGTCACTGGGAGAGCACGAAGGGGAAGCGCTAACTCTTCTCATTTTGAACAGACGGCTTTTGGATCGTCCTGAGCTGGTTTCACGGGGTGGCTGCCGGGAGAGCCGGCTTGGTGTTCCCAGGCGCTCAGATCCTGGGCTCAGTCTCCCGTTAGCCACCCCCAGACTGCATCCCCCAGGACAACTGCATTAATGGGTCCTGGCTTAACCTTCCAGAAATGGCTCAAGCCAGGGCGACGTGCTTGCTTCCTGTAAACCCTTACGCGGTGCGTTCCATTAAGTTGATGTACATAATATAAAGTTCATGAGCTGTTCCACGCTCATAAACTTGACACCCAGCAAGATGTCGGTCCTCGAGGGACCCTCTCATTCTTAACGTCCAAACAGAATCGCGTTTCATGACCGTGGCGTGGCGGGTTTGCGCACTCACAGAGGGAGAGGCTCAGCTTATTCTCGAGCTTTCGTAACAAATAATGTCAGAATACGTTACACCTATGCCTTTTGCACACATGTAAATATATTTGTAGGGTGGTAGCGGGGTCAAAGGTCTGAGTTGGGGGAGGTCATCAACAGGCGGTGACCACTGTTGACCCACAAGTTGGCCCCAGGGGTGGGAGGCTCCTCACCCCTCCCCCGTCCTTGGAATGTGCGTTCTCTCCCCCGGAATGCGAGGCAGGGTCAGATGAGCAGACGTGCGTGCTCTCCTGGGGGCACTTGGACTTCTGAGGGGTCTGACGGGGCATTTCAGAGGCGTGTTAGCTGAGATGCACAGAAACGTGGGCCCGGCTGGCTGAAAGCGAAGACGAGCCTCTTACCAAAGAAGCTGTCTGTCCAGGGCATAGCCGGCCACCGCCACCTGCCCAGGTGGGAACTTACTGCCCATCACCCCATGAGTTTTTGTTCCGTAGAACCCCGTGTTGGTCCACAACAGGCACCCCGTCCTTAAGCAGTGCCTGACTGGCCGCACACCAGCCATGGGCCTCTGGGTTATGAAGCCTAATTGTATTTTTTGAGTTGATTAATTTTATTTTTCGGTAACATGTCATTTATCTCCAAACGAGTTACCGCCTCCTTAGTGGAGAGATGTTTTACAGTTTGACTTAATTTAGATTTACCTTGAAAAGAATTCTTTTAACATTTAAAAAATATTATCTTGCTTTTGGGGAACTACCAGTAAATTAGGAGAGGCGTAAAAGCTGATGATTTTATTTTACCATTATTTCTACTTTAAAGTTTTTGTTTTGCTATCTTATTATGTACTTGTTTTCTAGCGAACCATAACCATAGCAAAAAAACTTTCTGAAAGAGAAGGTATGCAAATAAGTGAAAAAGTATTTTTGAAAATGGGAAGTCACCCCTTCTGTGCTCTGCCCCAGTTTAGAGAATGTTAATAGATTTAGCTTCAAGGGTGTTTTGTGTCCATATATGAGCATCGAAACTTTAGACGTTTTGAGATTTGTAGAAATGTCTGTAATTCTAAAGTAAACTAATACAATTTAATACCTTTTTAAGAACTTCACTTATCTGTGAGCTAGAGTTTTATAATTATAATGATTATAATAATTTTCTCAATTACAATGTAGAGTCTCCCTATAGCTGTCCATGAGAAATATTTTTAAAATATTCTGACTTAATTGCTTCCACAAAATTTTCTGGAGAGGCAAAGGCACAAATGGGCATTCGTGCATGAATAGCCACTCAGAGTTCCTCATTTTGTGCATAATACAAGTTGTGATGTATTTTCTTGGACCTTAATAAAAAATATTTTCATAAAGAATAAGTTTCTCAAATATATGTAGTTACGGCCAACATTTTTTCTTAGTTGAGGTCTACCAATACAATATAGAAAGTAGTATCTATCTATAATTTTCATCCATCATAAGAAACAAAAGGTCCCTATGATGTTATGATTGGGAATTTGTAGTCTCTGTGATATTTAAAAGTTAGCTCCCTCTTCAATTGTTAGCTCAGCTTCTGTAGGACTGTGAATAAGAATCAAAGTTTTAGATGCAAAAGTAATTTGAAAAAAGATATTAAAAGTGTTAATATTTTATACCGCTAGGGGAATGGTGATAGGAAATTATATCATGTGTAATTTTATAGTCCAAATTTCTGGTTTTAATGGGAATTTATAATTTTTACTCATTTACTTCCTCCCCATGTGTATCCTAAACAATCTTGACTTCTGTGACATTTCTTTAATGACCCCAGAGTCTTTAAAGACTCTGCCTCCCTAATTCTACCCAGTTCCAGGCGGACTTGGGCCATGGCAGGAAACCCAGTGAGGCTCCAGGTCCTCACCTGAGTGTCTCGTCCCCACATGGGGCTACTTTCCAGAGACCGGAGGGTGGTGTGACCGCAACACGAGAGGTTCTCTCCCCCGTCGATGGAGCCTGAGCCTTGGAGAGAGGCCCCGTTCTCTCGGCCAGACGTCACTCAGCAGGTCTTGCCCTTGTCCCGCGGACGAGGAAGCTCGTCTCTTCAGCTGACCTTCCCTGTGCCACCTCTGCCCTCGCTGTTTGCAACCAGCTTCCTTCCTCATCCTGGGCTCTAAACCCAGGTTCACCGGTGCCTTTGATGATGTCACTGCAGTTTGGTCGCTGCCCGTGCGTCTGCAGAAATGCCCTGGACAGCTAACCGAACCCACGGCTGGTGAAACCTTGAAAACTTGAATCGCAGGGGACAGAATAAATCGTCTTGTCATTTTCCGGGCTTATTCACCAGAGATTATTTGGGTCGTCTAAAATCTGAACCCGTAGAGAATTTCCGGTGGCCAGACGGCCCGGGCTCGGGCCTCTTGTGCGCGATCACACCCTCTGTTTTCGCTGTCGCTGTTTTGTTTACTGCGCCATCCGTCCACCTCCCATTGCGCGTTTTCCTTCTCCACGTGTTACATCGGCCTGACCCGCCTTAGTGTCCTTCGTGTCTGTAACGGTGCTTTTCACCATACTCTGTGTCAATACCGGGCATCGCCACATTTCCCGCTTACGACACCCTGTGCAGAAGGCGTTACGGTCCCTGCTTTATTCACGAAGCGCTGAGGATCCTATGACTTGGCCTCGAAATCACACACGCACAGAGGTGGATTGACCAGAAAGCGAATGAAGCTTTCGGCTCCGTCCACCTGTGAAGCTCTTCTTAAACCCCACACCTGATTTCGTAGTCACATGTCGCGTTCTTGTCCCACAGGTCTCAGGCCTGCAGTCCACAGTGCGAACCGTCACCTTACAACAAAGCTCTTTAGAAGCACATGCACCCGCACACACGTGCGCACACGCACACACACATCTCCTGCTGGCTGTTTCTCCGGGAACCCTCACACGAGGGCTGATGAAAAGGTTTGTCTTGGGCATGGAGGACCCTTCGTGAAGGAAGGCGGTCCAGGCCGCGTGCTGTCGTGGGAATCACCCCTGCTCTGCTGTGACTGTGCCTTCCAGCAACTGCCCTACACTGAGGACTCCGTGTTAAAGGCAGGGCAAGAAAAACATCCTGGACGAGATGCCCCAGAGGAGAACCGAAGAGTTAAAACCTTTCCATTTCCAATGAAAAATTGCTTGGAAACACATCATCCCAAATCCATTTATCGGTAGGTTAGGAAATACGGTGTATCGCAAACTAATTTCGCAAATGACATTTCAGAGATGTATCTTAACCTAATTTTGGCGCATTCCATTGTGATTCTGTACATACGGCCCGTGAATAAAACTCCAGTTTCTATAGCTGGACAAATGGTGCTGCCATCTTTTCTTTCCTCCTGAGGATGAGGAGGAATTCGCTTGATCTTGCAGAAAGCAAAGGCCCCAGGAGCGGTCATCTTGGGCGGTCTGAAACACTTTCCTGTTCCCGTGGGGTGTGTCCTCGACTTTATTGTGCGGCTGCCTTGTCTGTGGTTTTGCCCGTCCTGGCTGATTGTCCTCTGCCTCTGGCTGTGTGGTCTGTGGGAGTTTATCTTGCTCCATCAAGTTCACAGCAGCCTTGAAGCTCCTGGCCTCAGGGCTTCCATTCTCGTAGCCACCCCTGCACGTTAACCATGTCGCCACCAAGTGGTGACAGAAA
>NW_011889058.1:297155-300039 GCF_000151845.1 Pteropus vampyrus | reverse complement strand
ATAACATATGTATAGCTATCTTCTTTATGTGTAGCATCAGACAATATTTATTAACTCCCTGATATGAGAGATGAATATTTGGCTCACTTACACTCTTTGTAACCTAGTATTTGATTATATTTTTTCATTAAGATTTTAACAAACTATTTTGAAACTATTATTTCATGTCCAATCATTTTTCAATGGCAGCTTTATTGAGGTATAATTGACATATCATAAAATTTACCCTTTTAAAAATTACAGTTCAGGAGTTCACTCACAGGGTAGTGCAGCCGGCATGGATATCTAATTCCAGAACCCTCTTATGTGGGAAGAAACTGTGGCCCCTCCCCCTCCCCCGGCCACCACTCGTCTACTTCCTGTCTTCATAGATCTGCTTACTCCGGAAATTTTATGTAAACTGAATCATGCAGCATGTGGTCTGTTGTGACTGGCTTCCTTCATGGCATAGTGACTTCACGGCTCATCCATGTAGTAGCATGAAACTTTTTATGGCCAAATAGCAGTCCATTGTATAGACACACCAGATTTTGTTTATCCCATCGTCAGCTGACCCTTGTTTTTTTTATTTTGGTTATTTCGAGTAAGGCCGGCATGAATATTCACATAGAAGTTTTTTTGGGGGGTGGTGAGCGTGTGTTTTCACTTCTTTGAGTCTCTGCTTAGAAGTGGCACTACTGGTTTGTATGGAAACTCCGCATTTAATGTTTTGAGTTAAAATCAAAGTTCCAAAACATTTGAAAAGCTGCTGAACTCCTTCCCAAAGCGGCCACACCACCTCACTGCCCCCCGGCGAGGACACGGCGCCTCCACGTGCTGTCACACGTCGGTGTTTTTATTACAGTTGTTTCAGTCACTGTGTGAAACGGCATCTCGTCATAGTTTCGGTTTGCATTTCTGATAGCTAACGATACTGAGTTTTTTAAATGTAATTATTGGGCATTTGTATATTTTCTTTGGAGAAATGTCTAATTCAGAGCCTTTGTCCAGTTTTTAATTGAGTTGTCTGCTGTCACAAAGAGAATTAGTAAAACATTTGTTTTAAAATTTCAAGTATGAAGTTTCCGAAATAGACTTTTTAAGAGAGTAGGAAGAAAACAGACAGAAAATCAGGAAAAAGGAGATTTTCCAAGGTAAGAATCATGTGTGCTAAAATATTGTAGATTTATGGCAGATTAGATAATTTGAAAGGGTATTAATCCGATATAATCTGCTAATTCAAAACATATGAAATTGTCAATATTCAACTAGTTTCAAACTAAAATATTGCTATTTTGTATGGTTTGATCTAACTCTTCATTAACGTCCAGTACGGAAATAGCCACATTAAAAAAAAAAAAGGTGGTTTCTTGAGCCCCTACAGCTCCGACGATCAGATGTCACGTGCTTTTGCTCTTGAATCTTCGTTGGTGCCAAGGACCTGCACTGCCCAAAGAGCCGGGGACCTCCTAAAGGCATCTTCACAGCGGAGCAAGCGCATCTTCTGAAAGATGGAATTGGACGGTTGGGATCAAATTGCGCCAAGAGCTGCACGCGTGGGCGGTGACTGACGATGCTGACATGCACGGGGATGTTCTGGGACTCTGAAAACCGTCTGCTTCTTAATTGTCGTAGTGGTTTCATTTCTTTTGACAATGCTCATAGAACTGTACACTTAATGACGGCAAATTTTACCGCACGTAGTTATTCCTGATAAGTTTGATATTTAAAAAAAAACCAGAAACAATTAGAAAAAAAGGGAAAGGATCTATTTCTTGATTTGTTTCTTGTCTTCTATACGAATGTACCCAGCTGTTGGCTTTGCACAGTAAGTGACAACGAGAGGGCCGGGGGACCTGTTCCTCCCTTCCTCGAGCCAGTGGTTGCCAGCTTGATGCTATTTATATTCGTAGAGTCCGCGGACCCCTTAAACGTTGCCTTAGGGCGCAGCTTCCCAGCCACGGAGCCTGTGCACTAGTAACAATTTAAGCACTTGGGCCAGTCTGGGGACTGTCCAGGGCCACAGGTCAGTTCTCGCCAGCTCAGAGCAGCATAGCCTGTCCCCCTTGCTAAGTGAACAGTTTGCTGGGGTCAATGGTTAGGCCACGGCACCCAGATATCTGGTCAAACACTAATCTATATGTTGTTGTCAATGCGTTTTTTAGATGAGATTAACACTTAAATCAGTAGACTTTGAGTAAAGCAGATTACCCTCCACGATGTGGGGGGGCCTCGTCTAATCAGTTGAAGACCTTAAAAGCAAAGACTGAGGTTTCCTGGAGAAGAAGGAATTTTGCCTCAAGCTGCCTTTAAACTCCAAGTACAACGCCTGCTCTGCAGAGTTTGGCCTGGCCAGCCTCCACCAGACCAGCCAGTTCCTTAAAAAGAAGGCCTCTTTCTCTCTCACAGAACTATACACACCGTCCGCTTACACCGTCAGCCGAGAAGCCGTGGGTGCGGGGCCGGTGTGTTTAACTCAGATGTGCTCCTGGCAGTTTCCCGACCTCAGCATGGGGGAGAGGAAGGACTCCCATCTTGTCCTTGATTTTTCGTACTTACCACCTGGGCGCTGCATCCACGGCTCCTCCGGGCCTGCGCCCTCTCCCCGCTCCGACCCCCGGACACCCGCCCTGCCAGGGGCGGCTGCCTTTGGCAGGAGGTCCCGCAGGACACTCCCGGCCCGCAGAGCAAGGTGCTGGTGCTCATGCTGATGCCGCTGCAAAAACCGGTTCCCTGGTTGCGATGGGCAAGCCAGGACCCGTCACACGCGAAGCCAGGTGAACACTGTTACCTTAATGACAAGCGGGGCTGGGGTGGCAGCCGGGGGGGCCTGACTGCAGGGAGTTTCATGAGCCGCTTTACACCACAGATTGCCCGCTAGGCCACTTATCACCCAGTGGCGGGA
>NW_011889058.1:288395-294440 GCF_000151845.1 Pteropus vampyrus | reverse complement strand
TGGGCACCCTTTTCTGCGAAGCCCTGAAATGTGTCCATTTCTGTAGGAATGATCCCTGAAGGGAATCGGCTCCCCCCACCCCCCACCCCGTCTTTTCCACGGTCACCGTGGTTCCGTGGTTACTCCACGGGGCTTTATGGCATTTATGGCAGGAAACTGCCTGGCTGTCGTTAGTCCCCTAGATGAAGTTTAGAGCCAGCTCTGTCAGGCTCCCCGCCACCCTCCTCCGGCCACAGTGGAATTCTGGTCGAAAGCGCACTGAGGTTATGGATTAGTTTGGGGGGAGTTACTGTGGGCTATTTAAAATATCGAGTTTACGTCATCGTCTGCCGCCTCGTCACACGGTGTGCGTGTGTCCTCCGTACACTCAGAGAAACGTATCTCTTTGGTTCATTCGCAGGAAGCTGCTGCTTTTCTATGTTAGTCTCGCTAACCATTTTGTTGAACTTCTTGGTTTTAATAAGTTTTTGCTTGATCCCTCTAAATATCTAGACAATCTCCCTATACGCAAAAACAAAACAAAACAAAACAAAACAAAAAACAGCGACGGTTTTGTTCTCCTTTCCAATGTTTTTGTTTTAGCTTTTTATTTGTGTCCGTGCCATGTTCTGTTCGTGACGTGTAACATTAATGGCATCGTCCGTTCATGGCAATGAAGGTGTCTTAGAGGTTCCTTCTTTGCCCAGATGCCATTTTTGCTAACCTTTATCCGGTAGAAAGATTTGGAAAAGTTTGTTTTTCCCCCTTCGTTCTGAAGAGAGTTTAAATTATAAAAAAGGAAGAGAAGCGAGTTCCTAGGGATCGAGTCGTCCACCCCCCACCGCCCTCGCGCCTCGCGGCCCGTGGACTCGCCTCGTTTTCTCCTCGTCGGCCTGCACCGATCTGCCGAGTTTAGTAAGTTAACGAAGAGTCGGATGTGCCTGTCTGCTTGGTATCGTTTTAAAATTAACATTCAAGTATCGGCCAGTGAAATATTGTATGAGTTATTTTAGTCTTATATAATCCGTTTAAGAAAAATGGGCAAAAGTCTAAAAAAATATAAAAGAAAAGAGGAAGACAGAGAACATGAAATCCTTCGATGCTGAAAAATTAGAATAAGGGATGAAAAAACTATGGAGAAATTCACGCTTCAAAATGTGTTCACTCGCGAGCATAAAGTGTCTTTAAAAATATTTACTCTGTGTATTTGAAATAAAAACTTATTTTTGAATGTGAAACAAAAGAAAAAGAGTTGAACTTTCTCGAGGTTTCTCAGTGGAAGTGGGGGGAGCGGGGCTTGCGTCTCGGCTGTTGGATTCAGCGTCCAGGCCTCCACCAGCCGTGTCACCACGGCGGGCAAACGATCTCTGCAGATGACACAGCTCGCTCTGGAGGCTAACGCTAGGAGAGCTGCGCCCCTAAAAAGGCAGGGTTCAAAGCGGGAATTCTTTCCCTTAAGAAATTTTTTCCATCGATTGCTTAAAATTACGCTGCGGTAGAATTTTAATTCCCCCCCCCCCCACGCATGTCTAGTTGCCTTATTCTTTCTCACTGACAAGAGAAACAAAGGCCACGGGTTCTGAACAGGTGTCTTTGCGGTGGCCTCCCCTGGGGCTGGCAGCCTGGCTGGGAGCGCGCAGTTCCTGCCAGCCCGGGGCTCTGCCGGTGAGACCAGGCCCGTCCCCGGTCACACGCGATGGCCCCTGGCTCTTTGGCAGCTGCCACGTTCTCTTGCTGGTCTCAGAATTCTCTAGGACGTTTCCAAAGATGGGTCTTTGAACATTCACTGCTTGTCTCCGCGGGGGCCCTCGCCCCGAAGTGTGCTCTCCCGCGGGACGTGGCATGTGGAGCGCACGTGCTCAGAGTCTCTGGCCGTCGGCGCTTAGAGCCGGTGGCGTCTCGGGACCGGGCTTTGTTCTGGTTCCGTTAAGCACTGACAGGTTTGGGCCGGGGCCGAGTCACCGTTCTAGTTTCTGTTAAGGAAAGACGGGCATCTTGCTGTCGGCCTAGGCCTGCACTCCACCCCGTCACGTGGGGACAGACTTGGTCCCGGGGCTGAGGCCGACACTCTGGTTTCCCGTCGGAAGTGACAGGCTGGAGGTCAAAGCTTTCACCCAGGTCTTGTGAGAAACAACGGCCTTGTCCGGTCGGCCGAGGTCTTCGCCCTGCTTCCTCTTAGGAGACACCAGGCCCAGGGGTGCACCAAGCCCCCGCTCCACCTCCTGTCGCGAGGACACGAGCTGGGTGGTTCCCCGCCTCCAGCTGCTTCCTCCTGAGCCAAGCCGGCCGGGGCCCTCTCCCGTGACATACTCCCGCCCCGCACTTATAAAAATAGACATTTCACTGTGGAAAAGTTTCGGATTTACCCCAAATGGCCCAGGGTGCTGCTGTCGCTCGACCTGCTTTGCCGTGTCGGTGGTTTCTGCACCGACCGGGCTGTCCCCGACTGTCTTCATCGTGTCGAATGCCGAAGCCTCTGCGGCACGGAGAGCGGACAGCGGACGGCTGGCGATTCCACAGGGACTTCCCCGGACGCTGGCGCCGACAATCAAAGCGACTCGCAGGCCGGGCAGGTCAGCTCCGTGCTGGGTCAGGCCGCTGCCCGCGACTCTGCTGTAGCCATGGCCTTCCCGCAGGCGGGGTCAGCCAGAGACGGGCACTCGGGGTCTCCCTGTCCCTCTGGAGCGCTGGGCATGCGTGTGACCTTCTAGACGTGTGACCTGGGAGACGGAACCTTTCCAGAGCTTTGGTTTCTGTCGCGTGTCCCTCTGCAGCCTCTTCCTTTTGGGGCTGTCGGTCAACCATTGCTTGCCCCCCACTGTCCTCCTTCGCCCCGTGCGGCATTGGTTAATATATTTGCCTTTAAATGGTTCCGACAGAAGCCACCCAGGAAGCCACCTTTGCTCTGGGGACTCTGGGGCAGGCGGGGCAGACAGGGGGTGGAGCTGATCCCTGGGGCGGATGTCTGGTTCCGTAACCGCGGGCTGTCAGGGGAGCTTGCAAATCCTCCAGCTGTCCCTCGACCCTTGGGCCACCTCCTCCTCACTGCCACCCGACCTCTCTCGGCCATTCTCTGCGCCTCACTTAAGCTCTGGACCCGCTCTCCGAGTCTCCCGCGCGGCCCTTCGCTCTCCGTGGGGCCAGAGCTGGAGCCGTTAGCCGTGCTGGCCTGCCGGGTGTCTTACGACAGACGGGTTGCTTCGCTTTCGGACTGAAATTTTCCTGAAGGAGTTTTTGAGACTGTTAGTCCGGAGGTTTTTTTCTCAGCTGCTGGATGTGTCGTTATGACTCTCCAAAGCCCAATTAGAAGCAACCCAGAGAGGTTTGATAGCTGTTTCTGTTTCAAACTGTAGACAAAAATGGGAAATAAAATGTGGAGGAAATGACGGGGCTTCTTTACTTTGCCACCAATGCAATGTGATGAGCTTCCCGCACGCTCTGCCGTGGCCGGAGCCCCGCTAAGTCCTCGCCCTCACTCGGCCGCGCGCGTGTGCCGCTGTGTGTGCTCGGGCAGTGGGCAGGGAACAAGGATCGGAAGAAGATACATATTGTTCCCCCGGGGCCCTTTTAGCCTATGTTGTTATATCATGTTCTAGAAACTCCAAGCCAGTTTTGCTACTTATTCCTTTCATGTTATACAGTACTTTCGGTAAGGAACGTTTGTTTCTCCCCATGGAAAACCAAAAAGGAGTAAATTCACGAGCATACTTGCACAGGTGAAATCAATGACACCTTTAAAATGTTGGACTTTGACTTGATTTTAAAGAAGGAGCCTAAGGAAGTCAGTCAGGTGCGTATTCAGAGGAACAAAGTCGAGTGTCACAAAGATAAAATGCGACTGTGTGTGTGTGAAGACAAGCCAGACCCTCGGCGTAATCAGCCAGGAAACTTCCGTGAGTTGCGGTAGGCGGCAGCTGCCGGGCAGATCCGTGAAGATGGGGTGATGTCGGTGTCACCCCCACCTGGGTTTATCGGCTGTCGGGAGCTGGGCACCCAGTCTCCGCTGTCCGAGGTCCTGCGGGAATATTTTGCTGCGTTCTGAAGAGTTTCACGAGAGGCACCAGGACAGCAGTTGACCTTCCTCAAGGACGCTTGGTGCTCTGCCTGGGCTGTTTTGAGCCACAGAGCGCCACCCCCTTTCTCCAAGTGACAATGACTTTAATCCCGAGGCCTCCGCTTTTTCATCTTCCACTTTTCCAGGAGGCGTAGAGATGTGGCATCGAAGGACTTTTGAGGATGCGTCAATCTGTAAAGTTATGAGTTGCATACATTTTGTGTATTTATTACAATTCAGTAGACAATGTTTCTTTAGAAAAAGCTGTACGAAGAGTAATCCTTTCTTGATGTAATTTACTACACTTCATTCCTAGAGGAAAGGATCATGTGATACATCTGATAAGCAGTTAATATCCAAAAATTATAAATAACTCATCCAACTCAACACCCAAAACACAAACGATCCAATTAAAAAGTGTTCAGAGGACGTGAATAGGTATTTTTCCAAAGAGGACATACTGATGGCCAAGAGACATGTGAAAAGATGCTCAAGGTCACTAATCGTCAGAGAAATGCAAATTAAAACCGCAACGAGATATCACCTCACACCTGTCAGAATGGCTGTCGTCAATAAATCAAAAAGCAGCCAGTGCTGGTGAGGACGTGGAGAAGAGGGTGCCCTCGTGCCCTGTGGGTAGGATGGCGAACGGGAGCCACCACTGTGGAAAACAGTGAGGAGGTCCTCAAGGAATGAAAAACAAAACCACCTTATGACCCAGCCATTGCACTGCTGGGTATTTATCAAAAGAAAACCAAAACACTAATTCGAAAAGGCGTATGCACTCCCACGCTCACCGCAGCGCTACTCACAACAGCCCAGATCCAGGAGCAACCTGAGTGCCCATCGACAGACGGTTGGATAAAGAAGCCGCGGTACATATATACAATGGAATATTACTCAGCCGTAAAAAAGATGAAAGCTTACCATTCGCAATAACATGGATGGACCTAGAGGGCATTATTCTAAGCGAAATAAGTCAGACAGAGAAAGTCACGTGCCATATGATCTCACGTATATGTGGGATCTGAAAAATAAAACACATGAATAGACAGAACAGAAACAGACTCATGGATACAGAGAACACACTGGTCACCAGATGGGAGGTGGGCTGGGGGGCTGGGTGAAAAAGGGGAAGAGATGAAGAGGTACAATCGGCGGTTACGAAATAGTCCCGGGAACGTGGAGCACGGCCCAGGGAATGTGGTCAGTAATATCGCAATGACCATGTGAGGTGCCGGGCGGGGACGAGACCCATCTTGGGGTCACTTCGCGAGTTTATACGTGTCTAACCTGAAACTAATATACAATAATTAAAAATTAAAAAAAAATACTACGAGTGGCACGGAATTGGTCCCGCTTTAGGTCCCATCATGACATAAAAAAGTGTACGAGTCCTGAGTATAATAGGTATCACTTTCCGAAACGTAGCTGTTTACCCGTAAAATGATGAAAATAACGCCAGCTTTATAAAACTCCATAAAATCATGTGCATATTTCCCACAATATGGCACATAAGAAATTCTTTAAAAACTGTCGCTATCATCACCGACCCGGGTAATGTGGATTTCCTATGGCTCGCTCGCTCACTTGGTCACTCGGCCACGACGTGTCAGGTGCGGCTGCAGTGACAGCAGGTGTTCTAGCTGTGAGTTCAGTCCCAGGTGGGTAAACGCAATAAGATAATGTTTTAAGCGTTTCCTTTCATATATTTTTTTCTTCTAGACATTTCCTTTTTATTCTGTGTTCTGTATGTCATGAAAACTTGACCATTAATAGCAATAAAATGCAAGTGTACTAAACTCACCAGTTAAAAAATTAGAGCTTGTCAAACTGCATTTTAAAACAATTCAGTCACGTGCTATTGCCAAGAGCTACCCCTAAATCACAGGACGAAGGAAGATTGCAAATGATCTAGCAGGCCGATAGTAAGCAAAGAACGTTGGTGTATCTGTAGTAATACCAGACCCATCATATAATATTAAAATAAAACACCCCCCTCCAGTGTATTA
>NW_011889058.1:286637-288345 GCF_000151845.1 Pteropus vampyrus | reverse complement strand
CTTTAGGTCCCATCATGACATAAAAAAGTGTACGAGTCCTGAGTATAATAGGTATCACTTTCCGAAACGTAGCTGTTTACCCGTAAAATGATGAAAATAACGCCAGCTTTATAAAACTCCATAAAATCATGTGCATATTTCCCACAATATGGCACATAAGAAATTCTTTAAAAACTGTCGCTATCATCACCGACCCGGGTAATGTGGATTTCCTATGGCTCGCTCGCTCACTTGGTCACTCGGCCACGACGTGTCAGGTGCGGCTGCAGTGACAGCAGGTGTTCTAGCTGTGAGTTCAGTCCCAGGTGGGTAAACGCAATAAGATAATGTTTTAAGCGTTTCCTTTCATATATTTTTTTCTTCTAGACATTTCCTTTTTATTCTGTGTTCTGTATGTCATGAAAACTTGACCATTAATAGCAATAAAATGCAAGTGTACTAAACTCACCAGTTAAAAAATTAGAGCTTGTCAAACTGCATTTTAAAACAATTCAGTCACGTGCTATTGCCAAGAGCTACCCCTAAATCACAGGACGAAGGAAGATTGCAAATGATCTAGCAGGCCGATAGTAAGCAAAGAACGTTGGTGTATCTGTAGTAATACCAGACCCATCATATAATATTAAAATAAAACACCCCCCTCCAGTGTATTAAGAACATATGTGCGTGTCATAAATGTATAAAAAAATGACTAACTGACAACAGGTTACCTGGAGACGGGGGTGGGGGTTGAGACTGGAGAAGTATATAAAAGTATCTTCAACTTTATTGATAATTTTTTTTTATTATTCTAAACTGAGTGGCGGGTACACAGGTATTTGATATAATTTCATCATATAGGTTCCATGTTGAAAAAAGTTCATAACCATCAAAAAACACTCTCCCCAAATCTTATTACAAACAACTTTCGGTGACACAGAGCTGTCCATCACAGGACGCTGTACACTAACCCTAACCCTGCAGGGGGGAGAGCGTGGTTTCAGGAGGCTTGGAAGCATTCTCCAAGGGAAGGTAGGTGTCCTGACCCGCAAGATGCTGGGCGAACAAGTTGCTTATGCTCAGATTCGTCCTCTGTAGGGATGAAATAATGCCCTCGTATTGTTATACTGTGAGCTCCCGGCAAGGGAGTCGTGAGTATTCCAAGAAACAATGAATGCAGGTGAAGTACTTGGTACATAGTAGGTGTTCAATGAATTCCATCAAAATCTTCCTGAAAATGAACTCCTGATATAAGAAAAGTGAGATGTAACAAGAGAAATGAGATATCATTACTCCCCAAACTCCGGGAGGCGGAGACGCCCTGCTCAGCACTGTGCAAGCCCCTGCCTGTCTCCCAGCCCCTCACCTGCCTCACGCCTGGTGCTCCTGGGCGCTCACTCAGCATCTGGAGAACGCCGGAGACATGCTAGTGTTTTGAAAGGCAGTATAGACAAATCATATAAACACTGAAAATAAATGGATCGGTTTTGGCTCTCTTGTTGGAAACTAGCGAGATCCTAACGAGGGGTCATGTTTGCCAACGCTGCCTGACTTAGCTGGCGCATCTGCGCTTGACCGCGGCGATGATGTTAACCGTGTTTTTTTCACTCTGCAAAGGTTTCCTGTCAGCACTTGCGTTTCTGTCACTCAGATGAGTAAGGGACGGCAACACTGATCTGAGCTGGATGATCACACGACGCCTTCCCCTTCATCTTACGCACGTTTATAA
>NW_011889058.1:278065-285609 GCF_000151845.1 Pteropus vampyrus | reverse complement strand
CCCCCCGCCGCGGAGCCGCCGCCGCTCGCCGGCCTGGGCGTGGAGAACTTCGTCACGCTGGCGGTGTTCGGCCTGATCTTCGCGCTCGGCGTGCTGGGCAACTGCCTGGTGATCACCGTGCTGGCGCGCAGCGGGCCGGGCAAGCGGCGCAGCACCACCAACCTGTTCATCCTCAACCTGAGCATCGCCGACCTGGCCTACCTGCTCTTCTGCATCCCCTTCCAGGCCACCGTGTACGCGCTGCCCACCTGGGTGCTGGGCGCCTTCATCTGCAAGTTCACCCACTACTTCTTCACCGTGTCCATGCTGGTCAGCATCTTCACCCTGGCCGCGATGTCGGTGGACCGCTACGTGGCCATCGTGCACTCGCGCCGCTCCTCCTCCCTGCGGGTGTCCCGCAACGCGCTGCTGGGCGTGGGCTGCATCTGGGCGCTGTCTGTCGCCATGGCCTCGCCCGTGGCCTACCACCAGCGCCTCTTCCACCGCGACGCCAGCAACCAGACCTTCTGCTGGGAGCAGTGGCCGGACCAGCGCCACAAGAAGGCCTACGTGCTGTGCACCTTCGTCTTCGGCTACCTGCTGCCGCTTCTGCTCATCTGCTTCTGCTATGCCAAGGTGGGCGCGGGGCGCGCGGGGCGGGCGCCGGGGCCCCGTGCGTCTCCGTGTGTCCCCGCGCCCCGTTCTGAGCCCCGCGGCAGCCCCCGCTCTTTTGCCCCTGTCCTTTCCCGCGCGGATCTGCGTGGAGACCGGCGTCCGGCGCGGTGTGCCCCGGCCTCCGCTGGGCTTGCGGGTTTGATGTTGCTGGGAAAGTTACCTGGAGTGGGGGGACCCCGGGAAAGTTTGCAGTTCACTGCCTGATCGGCCGCCTCCCCCCTCGGTAGGTCGCAGCGCCTCCCACCTTCCTCCCGCCCCCAGATCTTCGGGGAAGTAGGCTCCCGCTCAGCGCCCACTCCTCAGTCCAGGAAACCCCCTCCCTCCCCCCAGTCTTAGCGACTCAAACCCCAGGGGCCTGCGGCGGGATTGTAGGGGGCGGGGAGCGCTGGCCCCTGCCGCAGCCTGCCAGCACTCAGGGGTGACGGTTGACTCTAGCGGGACCTCCCCCCAGGGGGCCTCAGGGAGGCTCTGCAGGGACCTGGCTCCTGAGGACCTGGCTCTGTGGAGCCACTGCTCCCGGACACACAGCTACACATTTTATTTTACACAGAAGTTTAGCCCTAAACCCTCAAGGGGCTCAGTTTTGATGGGAATCTCCAGAGGACTTTGGTGGATGGCTTCCAGCGGCCGGGTCCCCGTTTTCGTGCCCTCTGGGATGGTCGTGTCAGCAGGATAAGTGATTCAGGTGGCGGGTCAAAGTGCCTGGCCCTGGAGAGACCCATGGGGTCCGGCTTCCTGCTCCGGGGCTCACGCGTGTCCTTCCGCTGCCCGTCCCGCTGAGCTCACCTCCTCTGAGAGGACACGGGGCTTCACACTGACCAGAAGGTCTTAAGCTTTTCACACAGTTGTTCATGTTGAGAAAAAAAGAGCAGATGCCTGACCATCGATCCCGGGGCTGTGGCGCGTGGGGCGAACGCCAGTGTCCCCCGCGCACGGGCGCCAGCACCATCCGGGAACCGTGCTTGGGGCCACATTCTGGGCCGTCCACCGTGTCATCTCCGCCTGTCCGTCTCCCATTCTGTCTCCGGTAAGGCTGCGGCTGTGGCACCATAGGAGCCAGGGGATGCAGAACGGTCTCTTCCGCCCCACTCAGAACGTGTTTCCCGCCACAGCGCTCAGTGTGAGCCACCCCGGGTTGTCCCCACCCCCCACCAAGCTTGCAGATCTCTGTCTGTTCCGAAGGGTAACAGTTTTGGGTGCTTCTGAAAGATGGTCTGCATCGAGGGTGTGGGGGCTTTGGGAAGTCACTGTAGCTCGGCTACCTGGTAGATGGCTGGTTTGCCCACCCGTCTTCTGCTAATGCAAGGGCTGGGCCCGCGCGGCACAGTGGCCGGACACGTGCGTGCACTGTTCCGTTCAACCCGCTTGGCGACCCTGTGGCTGGAGCCGCCACCCGTTTCATTGATAAGGAAAAAGGGTTTGGAGGCGGTGGGGGAACTTGCCCAGATGGGGGGCTGGAAAGTGTTTCGGGAGAGTCCCACTGCAGGGACCCCCACCCCTCACAGAGGGGACGCCTGGTGACGACCTTGGTGACAGGCAGCTTGGGACTAGAGGGAGTCCTAAAACCTTTGTGTCTCGACGCATAATTATGTGGATTAGAAGCTAAACATCCCTTTTTTTTCATCTCCCCAAGTCTTTCTTCTTCTTAATGGAAATGGCAAGCTAAGCGCTCGGGAATAAATCAGGCTACATTTCTATCATTTGAGAATTTACAAGGCACACATAGAGCAAGGTTTGAAAGATTTTTTAATTCAGTAACTACATGATCATTGTGATATTTTAATAATTTGCTTTGAAACATAACTGGAAATTTGTTTTGAATTCAAGGTAATATATGCAAATCTATTTTTACTAGATGGAGCTAAAAAGTAAGTTCGAGCTGCTTTTCTTTAGTTCAGCCGTCCAGCTCCCCAGTTAAGGAGTCTGCTTAAATGTTAGGTTCAGGACAAGCATCGCTCTCGAAAGGCTCGGCCTGGCAGGTTCTGCCGCATCCCCAGAGAATCTAGCGCCCATGATAACCTCGGCTCGGGTTCGAGCGTGTGCATCCTAAACACTCTCTGACATGCACAGACCGGTGGAGAAATGCCACCATGCCGCCGGCATTGTCGTAAAGGAATGTGATCATAACCCATCACGATCCCTACGTTCTTTCTCCTTTGGTGACACGACTTTCGTCGGCATGCATCACAATGTAGCAACGCACATAGTGTGGGGTCTTGACGCGAAACAGCTAAGAAAAATATTCCCGGGAGTTTTCTCCACAAAGCACTCAGGGGCACTCTGTAGGTGCTGTGAAGGTACTGAGGCTGGATGCGCTTGCTGAAGGCGTGGGCGGACCCCCGGCTCAGGGCGCGGGCGGACCCCTGGAGGGCGTGGGCGGACCCCTGGCTCAGGGCGTGGGCGGACCCCTGGCTCAGGGCGTGGGCGGACCCCTGGAGGGCGTGGGCGGACCCCTGGCTCAGGGCGTGGGCGGACCCCTGGAGGGCGTGGGCGGACCCCCGGCTGCATCACAATGCAGCTACCACTCCCCTTTCCCGTTCGGCTCCCTCTCCCGCGCCCCCCTCTGACTTTGTTTTGCGGCCTCTGCTCTCTCTTGTCCTTTGTCCTCGGTGATCGGGTGATCGGGTGATCGTACCCTCCGTGGTCTCCTGCTGGAAAAGCTGCCCCCGAGGCCCCCCGGCAGGCCGGTCGCGCAGGCCCCGCCTCCAGCCCTCCCTCTCCCTGTGGGAGACGTTCTCGTTCGCCCTGTGGAAGCCCCTCTTTCATCCTGCTGCCCTTTGATTGCTGCTGGCAGGACAGTGATGTGACCCATCGTCCTTGCATCCAGGGCGGCCCCAATGCTGCCGTAGCGAGTGAAAGCCTTGTCTCCCGGACGATGCTGGACCACGTCGGAAGTGACCACGTGTTTAGCAGCGCTGGGATCACACCCCAGCCATGGCTGTTTCAGTGCGAGGGCTCCTCGGGGTGGCAGGCCAGCCCCGTGGTGTCTCAGGTGGGCTGTGACTGGCCACACCAAGCTTCTGCAACGAGTCCAGTTTGATTAATGGTTTCCTGCTGCCGTGCTGGAGGGAAGCCCAGGGGTGGCTGGGGCCCGGCTTCCCTTTCTTGGAGGGACTCAGCCAGCGGCTGATGGGCAGCCAAAGCCCTCAGACCTCAGAGGCGGATTTCCCTTAGATCTCACTCAGAGGGCACGCAAAGTGATTCCCACGCGCCTGGGTGCACACGGCCGCCTTGGCCCTGCCGTGACCACCCAGGCTGCATGACCCACATGTTCACCTGTGGGTTTCTCCTGACTGTCACACTGGCAGGGGACGCGGAGCAGTTCCTCTGATGAGCGAAGCTGGTGTCTCGTGAGGACATGCCTGACGGGGGCGTGGACTGTCACGACTTGCGGAAGTAGGCTCCCGCTCAGCGCCCACTCCTCAGTCCAGGAAGCCCCCTCCCTCCCCCCAGTCTTAGCGACTCAAACCCCAGGGGCCTGCGGCGGGATTGTAGGGGGCGGGGAGCGCTGGCCCCTGCCGCAGCCTGCCAGCACTCAGGGGTGACGGTTGACTCTAGCGGGACCTCCCCCCAGGGGGCCTCAGGGAGGCTCTGCAGGGACCTGGCTCCTGAGGACCTGGCTCTGTGGAGCCACTGCTCCCGGACACACAGCTACACATTTTATTTTACACAGAAGTTTAGCCCTAAACCCTCAAGGGGCTCAGTTTTGATGGGAATCTCCAGAGGACTTTGGTGGATGGCTTCCAGCGGCCGGGTCCCCGTTTTCGTGCCCTCTGGGATGGTCGTGTCAGCAGGATAAGTGATTCAGGTGGCGGGTCAAAGTGCCTGGCCCTGGAGAGACCCATGGGGTCCGGCTTCCTGCTCCGGGGCTCACGCGTGTCCTTCCGCTGCCCGTCCCCCTGAGCTCACCTCCTCTGAGAGGACACGGGGCTTCACACTGACCAGAAGGTCTTAAGCTTTTCACACAGTTGTTCATGTTGAGAAAAAAAGAGCAGATGCCTGACCATCGATCCCGGGGCTGTGGCGCGTGGGGCGAACGCCAGTGTCCCCCGCGCACGGGCGCCAGCACCATCCGGGAACCGTGCTTGGGGCCACATTCTGGGCCGTCCACCGTGTCATCTCCGCCTGTCCGTCTCCCATTCTGTCTCCGGTAAGGCTGCGGCTGTGGCACCATAGGAGCCAGGGGATGCAGAACGGTCTCTTCCGCCCCACTCAGAACGTGTTTCCCGCCACAGCGCTCAGTGTGAGCCACCCCGGGTTGTCCCCACCCCCCACCAAGCTTGCAGATCTCTGTCTGTTCCGAAGGGTAACAGTTTTGGGTGCTTCTGAAAGATGGTCTGCATCGAGGGTGTGGGGGCTTTGGGAAGTCACTGTAGCTCGGCTACCTGGTAGATGGCTGGTTTGCCCACCCGTCTTCTGCTAATGCAAGGGCTGGGCCCGCGCGGCACAGTGGCCGGACACGTGCGTGCACTGTTCCGTTCAACCCGCTTGGCGACCCTGTGGCTGGAGCCGCCACCCGTTTCATTGATAAGGAAAAAGGGTTTGGAGGCGGTGGGGGAACTTGCCCAGATGGGGGGCTGGAAAGTGTTTCGGGAGAGTCCCACTGCAGGGACCCCCACCCCTCACAGAGGGGACGCCTGGTGACGACCTTGGTGACAGGCAGCTTGGGACTAGAGGGAGTCCTAAAACCTTTGTGTCTCGACGCATAATTATGTGGATTAGAAGCTAAACATCCCTTTTTTTTCATCTCCCCAAGTCTTTCTTCTTCTTAATGGAAATGGCAAGCTAAGCGCTCGGGAATAAATCAGGCTACATTTCTATCATTTGAGAATTTACAAGGCACACATAGAGCAAGGTTTGAAAGATTTTTTAATTCAGTAACTACATGATCATTGTGATATTTTAATAATTTGCTTTGAAACATAACTGGAAATTTGTTTTGAATTCAAGGTAATATATGCAAATCTATTTTTACTAGATGGAGCTAAAAAGTAAGTTCGAGCTGCTTTTCTTTAGTTCAGCCGTCCAGCTCCCCAGTTAAGGAGTCTGCTTAAATGTTAGGTTCAGGACAAGCATCGCTCTCGAAAGGCTCGGCCTGGCAGGTTCTGCCGCATCCCCAGAGAATCTAGCGCCCATGATAACCTCGGCTCGGGTTCGAGCGTGTGCATCCTAAACACTCTCTGACATGCACAGACCGGTGGAGAAATGCCACCATGCCGCCGGCATTGTCGTAAAGGAATGTGATCATAACCCATCACGATCCCTACGTTCTTTCTCCTTTGGTGACACGACTTTCGTCGGCATGCATCACAATGTAGCAACGCACATAGTGTGGGGTCTTGACGCGAAACAGCTAAGAAAAATATTCCCGGGAGTTTTCTCCACAAAGCACTCAGGGGCACTCTGTAGGTGCTGTGAAGGTACTGAGGCTGGATGCGCTTGCTGAAGGCGTGGGCGGACCCCCGGCTCAGGGCGCGGGCGGACCCCTGGAGGGCGTGGGCGGACCCCTGGCTCAGGGCGTGGGCGGACCCCTGGCTCAGGGCGTGGGCGGACCCCTGGAGGGCGTGGGCGGACCCCTGGCTCAGGGCGTGGGCGGACCCCTGGAGGGCGTGGGCGGACCCCCGGCTGCATCACAATGCAGCTACCACTCCCCTTTCCCGTTCGGCTCCCTCTCCCGCGCCCCCCTCTGACTTTGTTTTGCGGCCTCTGCTCTCTCTTGTCCTTTGTCCTCGGTGATCGGGTGATCGGGTGATCGTACCCTCCGTGGTCTCCTGCTGGAAAAGCTGCCCCCGAGGCCCCCCGGCAGGCCGGTCGCGCAGGCCCCGCCTCCAGCCCTCCCTCTCCCTGTGGGAGACGTTCTCGTTCGCCCTGTGGAAGCCCCTCTTTCATCCTGCTGCCCTTTGATTGCTGCTGGCAGGACAGTGATGTGACCCATCGTCCTTGCATCCAGGGCGGCCCCAATGCTGCCGTAGCGAGTGAAAGCCTTGTCTCCCGGACGATGCTGGACCACGTCGGAAGTGACCACGTGTTTAGCAGCGCTGGGATCACACCCCAGCCATGGCTGTTTCAGTGCGAGGGCTCCTCGGGGTGGCAGGCCAGCCCCGTGGTGTCTCAGGTGGGCTGTGACTGGCCACACCAAGCTTCTGCAACGAGTCCAGTTTGATTAATGGTTTCCTGCTGCCGTGCTGGAGGGAAGCCCAGGGGTGGCTGGGGCCCGGCTTCCCTTTCTTGGAGGGACTCAGCCAGCGGCTGATGGGCAGCCAAAGCCCTCAGACCTCAGAGGCGGATTTCCCTTAGATCTCACTCAGAGGGCACGCAAAGTGATTCCCACGCGCCTGGGTGCACACGGCCGCCTTGGCCCTGCCGTGACCACCCAGGCTGCATGACCCACATGTTCACCTGTGGGTTTCTCCTGACTGTCACACTGGCAGGGGACGCGGAGCAGTTCCTCTGATGAGTGAAGCTGGTGTCTCGTGAGGACATGCCTGACGGGGGCGTGGACTGTCACGACTTGCTGCATGGTCTCTAAATTCCGAGCGAGGCTGGACCCCCGAGGGTAGCTTGTCTAAAAGCCCAGCGCAGTGGGCCAGGGTGGAAAAAAGTGACAGGGGCCTGATAGGGAGACGTTTGCCTTAAGGGGACTGGCAGGGCCACAGCCCCGAGGGGGACACAGGACCGCGCTGAGTGAGCGCTGGCCGCGGGAGGACCGTGAGTGTGCCGTCTGCATTTGCCCACCTGCCTCTGGCTGCCAGGCGTGTCTGGGATTTCACGTCGTGTCTGTGCATAGAGGGACCTGAGGATTGCTGACGTGTAGCCTCTGGGGGGAGTCAAGGTGGAAGGGAGGCCAGCGAGGGCGGGTAGCCGTGCGGCTCTCTCCGGACAAAGCCGCA
>NW_011889058.1:274143-278015 GCF_000151845.1 Pteropus vampyrus | reverse complement strand
GCCTGATAGGGAGACGTTTGCCTTAAGGGGACTGGCAGGGCCACAGCCCCAAGGGGGACACAGGACCGTGCTGAGTGAGCGCTGGCCGCGGGAGGACCGTGAGTGTGCCGTCTGCATTTGCCCACCTGCCTCTGGCTGCCAGGCGTGTCTGGGATTTCACGTCGTGTCTGTGCATAGAGGGACCTGAGGATTCCTGATGTGTAGCCTCTGGGGGGAGTCAAGGTGGAAGGGAGGCCAGCGAGGGCGGGTAGCCGTGCGGCTCTCTCCGGACAAAGCCGCAAAGCTGTCCGCCCGCCGCAGGACGTGACGCAAACAGACCTCTGACGGAGAACGCGCCCTCCATGTTCCTAAGCGCTGGAAAGCGGGTGTGGTTGGCAACTCACGTTCGTGGTCACTTTATTGCCTCGTGTGTATTTTGGTTGGAATGATCTGGTGGGTAACGGCATTGCCATTTCGGGAGGTCAAGAACTGTCATTGTGACACAGACGATGAGTTGCAGGACGTGAGGCAGCCCGGCTTTATTCCTTCATGTTTTTCAGGTCCTTAATCATCTGCACAAGAAGCTGAAGAACATGTCAAAGAAGTCGGAAGCATCGAAGAAAAAGGTAAACACAGCGTGCCGGCCACGTCACCGCCCACCACTCCTTCTGCTTCTGTTCTTGGTTGTCCTCGCATGCCGGTGCCCGTGACACTTCCGTTCCTTGATGACCTCACACGGCATCAGGGTGCAGACGGAGGTTCGACGAGGCCGGGAGACGTGTGTTTGGGGTTCTGTGTGATAGTTGTCCAGATGGAAGATGTGGTTTTTGGGTGGGCCAGGGAAAACAAGGCTTTTTAAGATGTCATGTCTAATATCGGTGGGACAGTACGTCTGGCCACACTCTCCTCTCCCCTGATCATACTGTCCCATAATCTCATTCCACTTCCTGACGTCACAAATTACACAGACATTGTCTGAGTAAGGGCCACATCAGTCCTGACTTGCAAAATAGCCTGCCCTGAAAATGTGAAACGTATGTGAAGTGGGATGTCAGGTGCTTCCTCTGGAGAAGCCCGTGTGAGTCTGAGTTCCCCAAGGACGAAGACGGGGACAAACGCGTGGGGTCCCCCTCGGGTCAGGCCCCTCCCATCTGTGGTCATGTCGCCACCCCAGGGGCCCGGGGAAGAGGGGAGCAACCGCTGCCCTTGGGCTCACGGGGGAGTTAACAACGTTCTCTAGGGGACCGTTACATCGTGGCCACCGGTGCCACCTCAGAGACGGTGAAACCGCAGCAGAACGGCCGTAGCTCTGTGCGAGTATGGATGTCGGCGACTCGCACTCCGTCCCCATCCGCCTGGCACCCCCTGAAGAGGCTCAGAACCCGAAAAACATGTCTCCTGGCCCCCGAGCCCCCCGAGCCGCCGACCACACGCTGGCGCAGCCAGGTTCGCTCGGGCCTCTGGTCCCCTGTGCGACAGCCGCCGAAGGGTGCGGTGTCCAGAAGCTGACGTGCGGTCGTGCTGGAGGCTCCATGCCTCCTGTCCCTTCGTCTTTCCTGAGCCGCACTCATCTCCCAGAAAACGACTTGAAGAACTATCGGGGACGCTTCTCCTCCTCCCTCGGGTGCTGTCTGTGGAGCACCCAGGACCCAGCGAGCGTGGGCTGTGAGGGGACTGGGTCCCCACGGAGCCGACACTGCGGTGGACCAGGGAGGCGCTCTCCCTGCCATGCTGGAGCCCGGAGGGGGAGCTTAGGGACTTGGGGATGGAGGGGCCGCCGAGCACAGTCACAGAGATGGCACCACTGGTACCGGATGCAGCTCGTTGTGGGTGCCGAAGACTGTAGTTAGCATAAGCGACGAAATAAAACATTTCTTTAACGTTAGCTAGACCTTATTTGCATGCTGCGGTGCGTTTTGTTGAAAAGTGTTGGAAACTGTGACAGTCCCAGTCACAGTGCTTAAAAGAATGAAACTAGGTCTCATAAGAAATGATGAGAAAACCTTTTCCATTTTACAGTAAAAGGTATAAAGATGAGTGAATAGTTTAACAACTATTATGTTTTATGTGCGGGCATGTATATGTGTCATGCACGTGTGTGCACGTGTACATGTATATATGCATGCACGAGCACACACGTGGCACATACCCTGTGTATATGCATGGGTGTCTATGCATGTGTGCATGCAGATGCGCATGCATGTGTGGGTGCATGCATGTGCACACATGCAGGTCACACCTGTGTGCATACATGTGCAAATGCAATGCACACGCATGCAAGTGCACACGTGTATCGCGCACACATGATGTGTGCATGTGCACGTCTGTGTGCGTGCATGTGTGTGCACACATGTGCACATGTGTGTCATACATGTGCATGCTCCTGTAGCCCTTCCCCTGGGAGGAGGCCGGAAGCAGAGCTTCTCTTCCGTTTCTCACAGCCACCGACCCTTAACAGCCATCGAACAGATGTCAGATCTGATATTTTTAATTGCCTCCTTGTTTGCATAGAGCGGTGCTGGTGCGCGCGGTGCTGGTGTGCGCGTGTGTGTGCGTGTGTGCGTGTCTGAGGAGGAGACGGGCGGGGGAGGGGTAAGGAGGGGAGATGGATGGGAAGCGAGCAGAGGAGAGAGGGGGGCGCAGAGGAGTGTGTGGACGGGGAGCTGGGGGGGGGGGGGTCTTGGCCCAGGAGCCGGGGTGGACAGAATGTTCCTGCACGCGGGGGCATGACTCGCTCATGGCGGACGGCCCCGGGCCTCGGCACAGAACAGCATCACTGCGGGATGGGCAGATTCGACGTCCAGCGGGTCATGGCTCGATGGGGTGCAGATTGTGACAGTTGGCTCATTTCGGCTTCGCTTGTCTCGAGATCCTCCTGGCAGTGGCCTGCTCCAGTCCCCTCTGTCCGTGCTGGGTCCCCCAGGCACAGCTCCCCAGGCAGGTTCTCAGCGGCCCAGGGTGCAGGCCGCGGCTGATGGGGTGCTTCCCGGGTTCCGGAAGACAAAAAGGCACGTTTGCTGGCCCGAGAGCGACATGCCTCAGTGACCTGTGGGGAACTCGGCAGTGGGGGGGCATCTGTCCTGGGCGGTTCCCGTGCGGGGACGCTGGGCTCCGGGGACGCTGGGCTCTTTCACAGGCGCCGTTCTGCCCTCGGCTCCAAGGGATCGTGAGCTTTCCGGCTGTCACTTGCGAGGCTCAGGACGCGGTCTCCTTCCCAGCCGAGTTCCCTGAGGCAGAGCGCGAGCACGCGCCTTTGCAGCAGCAGCCAGGTGACCCGGATGACGTGGAGAGAGTCACACAGGACGAAGGGAGATGAACGGTTTCCAGGTGCTTTCGGCGTCCGGAGCCCAGAGAAGCCGCGCTGACCACGGCCCGACCTCCAGCCTGAGTCGTGTGCTCGTCGACTGCGTCACTTCCAGTGAGGGCTTTTGCTGTCAGAGGATGACGGTGACTCTTTGCTCTACGTGGACACGAGGACGGCACGGCGCACTGGCGTAGTCTCATCTCTGACTGAGGACAATGGTCCTATATAACCCAAGAAATTAAAAAACCCAGCAGCGATCTGCACAGCGGGGCTTCTCCCCTCACACTGACATTTCGGAGGAGAGGAAGCAGCTGTCTCGTCTTTCTGGGGACAAGCCTGGGTCAGCCCCAGAGGTCGTCCGTGTTGAGGGAACACCTTCGTCCTTGCCTCGAGGGGGGCAAGAGCATCGTGACTTTTATGAGCAGTTCTGCAAACACCTGAGCTTTGGAGAAAGGCCGAGCCTGAGTCACCTCCTGCCGACCGCCCCCAGCTGACCCGGCCGAGGGCTGAGGCCTCGGTACCTGAATTCTCCAAGAGCAGTGTCCTGGGCAAAGGAGGGGCCCGCGGGCCGGCCCCCGCGGGGGACGCA
>NW_011889058.1:266713-269213 GCF_000151845.1 Pteropus vampyrus | reverse complement strand
GACGAAATAAAACATTTCTTTAACGTTAGCTAGACCTTATTTGCATGCTGCGGTGCGTTTTGTTGAAAAGTGTTGGAAACTGTGACAGTCCCAGTCACAGTGCTTAAAAGAATGAAACTAGATCTCATGAGAAATGATGAGAAAACCTTTTCCATTTTACAGTAAAAGGTATAGAGATTAGTGAATAGTTTAACAACTATTATGTTTTATGTGTGTTCATGCATGTATAAGTGTCATGCACGTGTGTGCACACATACATGTATATATGCATGCATGAGCACACATGTGTACATACCTGTGTGTATGCATGGGTGTCTATGCATGTGTGCATGCAGATGCGCATGCATGTGTGGGTGCATGCATGTGCACACATGCAGGTCACACCTGTGTGCATACATGTGCAAATGCAATGCACATGCATGCGAGTGCACACGTGTATTGTGCACACATTCACGATGTGTACATGTGCACATCTGCACGCATGTGCACATGTGTGTCATGCATGTGCGTGCTCCTGTAGCCCTTCCCCTGGGAGGAGGCCGGAAGCAGAGCTTCTCTTCCGTTTCTCACAGCCACCGACCCTTAACAGCCATCGAACAGATGTCAGATCTGATATTTTTAATTGCCTCCTTGTTTGCATAGAGCGGTGCTGGTGTGCGCGTGTGTGTGCGTGTGTGCGTGTCTGAGGAGGAGACGGGCGGGGGAGGGGTAAGGAGGGGAGATGGATGGGAAGCGAGCAGAGGAGAGAGGTGGGGCGCAGAGGAGTGCGGGGAGCGGGGAGCTGGGGGGTAGGGGTGTCTTGGCCCAGGAGCCGGAGTGGACAGAACGTTCCTGCACGCAGGGGCATGACTCGCTCATGGCGGACGGCCCCAGGCCTCGGCACAGAACAGCATCACTGCGGGATGGGCAGATTCGACGTCCAGCGGGTCATGGCTCGATGGGGCGCAGATTGTGACAGTTGGCTCATTTCGGCTTCGCTTGTCTCGGGATCTTCCTGGCAGTGGCCTGCTCCAGTCCCCTCTGTCCGTGCTGGGTCCCCGAGGCACAGCTCCCCAGGCAGGTTCTCAGCGGCCCAGGGTGCAGGCCGCGGCTGATGGGGTGCTTCCCGGGTTCTGGAAGACAAAAAGGCACGTTTGCTGGCCCGAGAGCGACATGCCTCAGTGACCTGTGGGAAACTCGGCAGTGGGGGGGCATCTGTCCTGGGCGGTTCCCGTGCGGGGACGCTGGGCTCCGGGGACGCTGGGCTCTTTCACAGGCGCCGTTCTGCCCTCGGCTCCAAGGGATCCTGAGCTTTCCGGCTGTCATTTGTGAGGCTCAGGACGCGGTCTCCTTCCCAGCCGAGTTCCCTGAGGCAGAGCGCGAGCACGCGCCTTTGCAGCAGCAGCCAGGTGACCCGGATGACGTGGAGAGAGTCACACAGGACGAAGGGAGATGAACGGTTTCCAGGTGCTTTCGGCGTCCGGAGCCCAGAGAAGCCGCGCTGACCACGGCCCGACCTCCAGCCTGAGTCGTGTGCTCGTCGACTGCGTCACTTCCAGCGAGGGCTTTTGCTCTGTCAGAGGATGACGGTGACTCTTTGCTCTACGTGGACACGAGGACGGCACGGCGCACTGGCGTAGTCCCATCTCTGACTGAGGACAATGGTCCTATATAACCCAAGAAATTAAAAAACCCAGCAGCGATCTGCACAGCGGGGCTTCTCCCCTCACACTGACATTTCGGAGGAGAGGAAGCAGCTGTCTCGTCTTTCTGGGGACAAGCCTGGGTCAGCCCCAGAGGTCGTCCGTGTTGAGGGAACACCTTCGTCCTTGCCTCGAGGGGGGCAAGAGCATCGTGACTTTTATGAGCAGTTCTGCAAACACCTGAGCTTTGGAGAAAGGCCGAGCCTGAGTCACCTCCTGCCGACCGCCCCCAGCTGACCCGGCCGAGGGCTGAGGCCTCGGTACCTGAATTCTCCAAGAGCAGTGTCCTGGGCAAAGGAGGGGCCCGCGGGCCGGCCCCCGCGGGGGACGCAGGGTGTGCACAGCTCGCCGTTTGGGCCAGGTCGTTACCGTGGAGCCGGCGGGGGAAGTCATCGTGAATGGGGACAGCGTTCTGCCCATGGGGACTTCTTCCCTGCACCCCCCTTCCCAGTGCCCTGGGTCTGGAGGCCCAGGAGCCTCCGTGCAAGGGACACAGAAAACACCCAGAATGTCGTCAACCGTGCCCAACTGCACACACGGGCGTGGTCAGAGTTGATGGCTGGCCCGGAGATGGCCTGAGGCCTGCAGGCCAGGTGGCAGGCCGAGTGCAGGGCGCCAATGTGTACCGGCCAACAGAACACCAGCTCTGCGGGGCGAGAGCCTGTGAGACGGGGGACGATCGTCAGGCTCTGCAGCGGCAGCACAGACAAGCACCCCGTTCAATTCTTTCGGGAACAGCCTTAGGTAAAGAATACAGTTGACGTAACTGCCCATTATGCGTCTGTCCTGATATTAGTGTTGGAAATTGTAATCCAGGT
>NW_011889058.1:252151-265978 GCF_000151845.1 Pteropus vampyrus | reverse complement strand
AACACCTGAGCTTTGGAGAAAGGCCGAGCCTGAGTCACCTCCTGCCGACCGCCCCCAGCTGACCCGGCCGAGGGCTGAGGCCTCGGTACCTGAATTCTCCAAGAGCAGTGTCCTGGGCAAAGGAGGGGCCCGCGGGCCGGCCCCCGCGGGGGACGCAAGGTGTGCACAGCTCGCCGTTTGGGCCAGGTCGTTACAGTGGAGCCGGCGGGGGAAGTCATCGTGAATGGGGACAGCGTTCTGCCCATGGGGACTTCTTCCCTGCACCCCCCTCCCCAGTCCCCTGGGTCTGGAGGCCCAGGAGCCTCCGTGCAAGGGACACAGAAAACACCCAGAATGTCGTCAACCGTGCCCAACTGCACCCACGGGCGTGGTCAGAGTTGATGGCTGGCCCGGAGATGGCCTGAGGCCTGCAGGCCAGGTGGCAGGCGGAGTGCAGGGCACCAATGTGTACCGGCCAACAGAACACCAGCTCTGCGGGGCGAGAGCCTGTGAGACGGGGGACGATCGTCAGGCCCTGCAGCGGCAGCACAGACAAGCACCCCGTTCAGTTCTTTCGGGAACAGCCTTAGGTAAAGAATACAGTTGACGTAACTGCCCATTATGCGTCTGTCCTGATATTAGTGTTGGAAATTGTAATCCAGGTGCACTACGAAGCTACAGGTAGACCAAGAAAAACGACCTTCCCCATGGCTCAGGGAAGGCCGGTGGGCCTAAGAGAAACACAAAGGTTCTTCTGGATGAACCACGAACCCTCAGCAGCAGGCGCGGCACGGGAAACGCCGCGGTCACCGCACTCTGCCATGTCCCCGTGCGTCCTGGGACCACGGGGCTTGTCAGTGCGCTGCTGGGCCCACCTCTGCCGTCAGCCGGGTCCTCGGCAAGCATTTCAGACAGGACACGCGCATGTCCAGGGGGTATTCGTTTGTGGGGTAGCGAGGTGTCCACATTGTCTGAGAAAGAACCGTCTTCTGGTCAGTTCGTGGGCGTGGTTTTGCTAAGTGGCCCGGGAATGGGATGTCTCCCGCACGGAGGAAGGATAAACGGGTTGTCAGCAGACGGTCCCCTAATGGTGTGAGCCCATGGCATGTCCGCTCTGAGTCACGCAGTAAGTGGCTGTATTATGTGATCCTGCCACCCTGTAAAAACCTGTTGTCAGGGAATACCCGAGTTGTTCAGTGAGTAAGTGGCCTGGGCTGGGGAGTCATGTGACAGGGTCACTGTCTCACAGACGCCGGGGCCGAGGCTCGGGGAGGTTACACCAGCTGTCGAAGGGCGTACAGCGGTCATGGCTGGCGTCGGGCCGCCAGTGCACGGCCCATGGCTCCTTCGGACAGAGAGCTTCACTGTGGCCCCCCGAGTCCCTCCCCGCCTCGACCTGAGTCTGTCGTCTCTCTGATCGGCCTCCTCACGTGTCCGTTTGCTGCCTGACGTTGGCTCCTCACGAGCTGGCGCCCTGCTCCTCACATCCCGGGTGTCGCTGTCCACAACGGCAAGGTCCCAATTCACGAGGAGTCACAGGAAGTCATTGTCACATGGGTGTGTCCCCATGGTGTGGTGTGACCCCTCTCTGCCCTGCATTTCACACGTGACGAAGTGACCCTGTGGGAGGCCATCGCGGGTCCTGAAGTTTGAAGAAAACCCGTATGTGAAGGGCGACACTCAGTACAGATGTGGTGTCTCCGTGGCCCCGTGAAAACACGTGCACACGCACGTGCACACACGTGAACACATTACACATGCGTGCACAACGCACACATGCACACACATGCGAGCACGCACGCACTCACACAGACGTGCACACACGTACACATGTGCGCACACACGTATGTACACATGCATGCACACGCACACACACACACACACATGGCTCATGCGGGTCCGCGGGTCTGGCGCGGGGTCACAGATCCCGCGGCACCGTCCGGCTGACGTGTACCCCCCTCCCCCCGCCCCCGCAGACGGCGCAGACGGTGCTGGCCGTGGTCGTGGTCTTCGGCGTGTCCTGGCTGCCGCACCACGTGGTGCACCTGTGGGCCGAGTTCGGCGTCTTCCCGCTGACGCCCGCCTCGTTCCTGCTGCGGGTGGCGGCGCACTGCCTGGCCTACAGCAACTCGTCGGTGAACCCCATCATCTACGCCTTCCTCTCCGACAACTTCCGCAAGGCCTACCGCCAGGTGTTCCGCTGCCACGCGCGCGGCGCCTCGCCCCCCGGGGGCGCGCGGGAGCCCCGGAGCCGCGCGGACACCCCGCCATCCACCAACTGCACGCAGGTGTGAGCCGCGTCTGCGCATGCGCGGGGCGCGCTGCCTCCGCCCAGCTCCGCTCGGGCTGCAGAAGCCCCTCCACCCCGTAGGGAGTCCGCAGGTGTAGCGGAGCGTATTTCTAAATTTCGTTTTCGTTTTAAATTCCATTGCGAAAAAGAGGAGATGCCGCATCGTTTTATACCTCTCAAGAAATGAGAGTTTAGTACAATTCCAAAGATATATTCAGTTCCTCATAGAATAAGGAGCAAGGACCAATAAATGGTCGGGGATATTTATGACCTACATTTTGAAGCACATTTATTGAAAGGGGTAATACTGTGAGCTCTGTGTTTTAGAATATGATCACGGACAGATGACGAAAATTTAACCTGAATTTTACTTTTGTGGCCATTGACGTAGAGGCACATCTGCTAAACGGAAACGGCCTTCCTAAGCTGGTGGCACCGGCCCCATTTCCTCCCAGCCGGGAACCGTGAGCTGGCTTCTGCAGGTACGCTGCTCTCGTTTTTGATCAGTTTATTCCGGGAGGTCAATGGCATGCTGCAGCGGTGACTCTAGGGCGTGAGCCGCTGGCACTGCCCCATAACACCTATCCTGTGAACGAAGGCTTTCACACTTGACCGGAAAAAACCCCCAGGGAAAGTGCCGAGTGCAACTATTCTAATTATAGTGGGAGCTGTGAATGAGTTTTTGAGAGTAAAAGTGGGCATTAAAATTACGTATATACTTGGCCAGTTAGCCACATCTTGAATGGAACCTACCCAAAAGAGAGAATTGGAAAAAAGGTCAGTGAGGAGGACACATGTATCGCAATTTCTGTGGGGCCAAAGAACGGTCACGTGCGGCAGTGATCCCGGTACGTGAGGACGCGTGCTGACCGTCTGGCTCAGACACGCCTGAAGGAGGCAAGTCCGGCGTACCTGCAGAAATCCTCTCTCGCACAAAAAACGCTTTTATCGTTAGTTTGTAATGCTGTTTAGTGTGCTTTTTCCCTCTGCACATGCTAATCTGGGGTTAAAGTCATCACTGCCTGAATTTCGAATGTAGTTTTCATGACAGTTTCATATTTATTCATGTTTACAGGGAGACAATGGTATGAAAGGATTAAATTATCCTATATTAGAAAATAATTTCCTGACTGCAAGACTTTTGTATGTTTTAGGAAGATACAAAAAGATTTTTGTATAATGTACGCCTGTGTCAGATCAGGACTCCATGTGAAATATCAAGTTTTAGGTCAAAAAAAGAAACAATGTAAGCCTTTGCATGCTGACTTCTGTAGCTCACTATTTTTACTAGTTACATTCCTTCTGCAGACAGTGTTTACATCTGCACTGGTGTAAATAGCTCTGGGTAGACTAGAGAAAACTGTTAGGACAGGAAACTAAGAGCTTTCGTGTCTGGTGGTGGGCAAAGAAGTGTGTGTGCACGTGTGTGCGTGTGTGTGCGTGTGTGTGTGCGTGTGTGTGTTTTAAAGGACAGCACGTTCTTTGCATGGAACATTTTCTGCACTTTATTCAAATACAGCAGCAGCAGCTCTTTATCCAGACAGCGATGCCTCGTGTGCTTTGTGGAACTTGATGTGGCCACTGCGACGCCAGGCCAGCTTCTGTGCTGCGAGCTGGCCAGCTGCACACACAGGGGCACCTCCTGGTGGCCTCCGGGCCCGCACGGACGAGGATGACCCCCCGCTCCGCGCTGCGCCCTCTCCTCCTCTGACTCCTATGCACGCAGATGGCACTAAACAACGCTGCTGTTTTCTGAGGCACTGGAAACGCGCCTTGCGTGCCACGTCCACCTGTGTCATCCCTTCCCCTCCTCCCCCAGGCTGTTGGTGTGACAGCAGCGAGAGGCAGCCCTAGAGTGAAACAATCTGCGAAACCCCACGTTTTTGGGGTGCGAATGCAAATCGCCTCATTTTACAGTTAGATGGGATATCGTTCCTGCCCCCACGCCGTTAAGTCAGAGTTCAGGTTGTTCGCCCTGTGGCGGGTTTTGACCCTGGTGGTGACCGTGTCCCAGCGTGAAGCTCCTGGGACGAGGAGTTCCAGAAGAATCAGCAACGGACTCGGGGCGCCCCCGCGTCGGGCGAGCCTGGCGGTGGCTGACCTTGTCGCTTTCCCGTGACCGGGTCAGAAGCACCTTCCCATCCTCCAGGAAGTGAGGCGGGTCCCCAAACGCATCCGCACCTCCCAGTGGCCGGGCCAGGGAGAAAGACGGCGGGGCCTTGAAGCCAGGCTGCTGACAGGCCTGGTCGGCGACTCGGCGGGCTGCCAGGGCAGCCGGTGCCCCTGCTTTAGCCTCGAAGGCCCAGGGCAGCCGCCCCGCCTCGGATGGAATGACAGCAAAGCGGACGGATGGCAGCCGAGCCCCATGACTCATGCGGCCGACGCTTCCTGTGACTCAGCTCCAGGCTGTGACGTCGCAGGCGGCTGCATCTGCTCGGCGTCTCAGACGCACGGCGACGGCTCGTTAGTGATCCCGACGTGTTCGTTGCACCCCAAGGTCAGGTTCTGAGTTGGGGAGGGCGGCCTGTCTGAGGGCCCATCCTTCCTGCAGATGGCCTGAGCTTCCTGTAGGCTCTGAACGCTGCTGTGGACACCACGTCCCACCGAGAGAACGGTGTGGCGTCCAGCCTCAGTGCGTCCCCGCCAGAGGCGCTCGTCAAGCACGCCGGGCGCGCCAGGCAGGCAGGCGAAGTAGGTCAATCTGTCGATGTGGCCGCTTCCCCTGGAAACTGCTCACCTGACAGTTTTGTAACTTCTGGTCCCTCCGCTTGCGGACATCTCCCAGGTTTTCGATTTGTAAATGGCTCTTTAAGGGAATTATGTATTTTTTGGCCATAAAAGTGTAGTGTGTTAGGTTATTTGTCAAGTAGATGTTAGTGACTAATTTATTTAATGACTTGTTTGTTTAAAAAAACTATATATAGTAAGAGTGGGTGGCCTAAGATGCGGACAGCGACTTGTTGTCTTGGAAGAAAATGTACAAAATGGTAACATTATCCGATTTCAATTCATACTGTACTTTAACCATTTATCTTCCAGTGGGGGACACTTGAGCCTGAAGAACGGTTCGGGTGCTCAGAGCAGCTTTGCGTGTGCCCGTGTGTCCCCGTGTGTCCCCAGGCATCAGGCAGGGCGACGCGTGCACTGTGACGGGCCACATGTCCCAGACGGCGCTTTGTTAGCACACAGGGCCTCCCGCTCACCCGCTGGCCAGCCGCCCCGGGCGCGTGCCCTCAGCCCTCATGACCTGTTCCCAGCTGCTGGGAGTCCGGCTCTGTCCTGGGCGCTGCCGTGGGGACGGGGGCAGGGTGGGGAGTGTGCCTGGGGACGGCGGCCACTGGCCACAGTCCGACAGCTGCATGCAGAGCCGCTCTCACAGTGAGAGATTTGGGGGGCACTTCTGGGGTGGGCCGCCTCGCCTTTTAGCCGGGGCACAGATTCCCGGGTACCACCAGCTGTGCCATGTGGCTCCCAGTGTCAGCCAAGTAGCGCTGTGGGGGGCGGCTCCTGCTCGTGGCGCGGGCGACCTTCCTGACCCACCAGGCGGCTCGATGCAGCCAGCCCTCCCAGGAGAGACGAGCGGGTCACGCGCTGTCCCTGTCCCTGGGCGGAGCTTCGTCATCGGTCACGAGCGAAGGTGCAGACCGGGCGGGGACTCCGGGGCGCAGACAGCCGCAGGCGACGGAGGCAGGAGCGTAATTCCCGCAGGCGCCCTGCGTGTGGACGGCTGCTGCAGGCCCGCTAGACCGTGTCTCCATCCAGACACGGACCCGAGAAAGCAGGGGCCACGCGGTTTCAGGGGAGTCCCTCCTCTCATTAGAAGGAGAAAGCAGTGTAAACGTGTCGTTCTGGCTCACCTCGTCAGGGCGACCTGCCTTCGACCGTGGACGATGTCGCTTAAAGCCGAAAGCATGCTGTTTTCCTTCTACCGGGACGGCTGCCGTGTGGACGGGGCCAGCGGCAGACCCCGGTGACGACGCAGCCGGGTCAGGCGCCGGGGAGGCACTCGGCAGTGTCCTCGCGCATCCGCGTCCTGCTGGACAGCTCTTTCCCTTTCTCAAGGGTCATCTGCCTGAGCCGGACGCAGGGTCGCGGTGCAGGGTAGAAGGGCCAGCGGCACGGGCGTCACTTCTGTCGGTGGGGTGCTCGTGGAAACGCTGTCTTCCCCACTCTCACGGGTGCAAGGAGGACCCAGACGGGTGAACGAGCCTCACGCCGACTGCGCCTTCGGGCGACCTGCAGAGAGGAGGCTCTGAGGCTCTGAGGCTCTGCGCTCACCTTGGAGCAGGTTCTCAACGTCACCAGGAGCCCGGCGTCACCCGAAGCCGGTTGAAACGTGGGCTGCCAACTGGGGAGATCCCAGGTGTGGGCCCCAGGTCTGCGTCTCTGACAAGCTTTTCTGTGATGTCGGTGACGTCGCTGCTGTGGCCCCGGGACTGCAGGTGAGAGCTGCTGCCGGGTTGACCTGGCCCGGGGTGGCGCCCAGGTGTTTTGAAGCGCTCCAGAGTTGAGACGCGCTCACACCCGGGTGGCCCTTTGCCAGGCTGGCCCTCTCTGGTCCTGGGAAGAAAATGTGCTCCTGTGAGACCCAGGTCATTCAGCTTTCTATGGTTTACATCGATCAGATTCATAAAATATCTGTTCGACTATTGCAATACCCTAGCGACAGAAAAGTGTGCATTTTCCAGAGGGCGAAGGAGTTTGGTAACTTACGTGCAGGGATTTTAGAGATGATCATACACCGTCGCTCCAAAAAAATAAAATGAGTTGGTGGAAAAGGGCACCTGTACATTCACTTCGCTCTCCCAAAATGTAGAGGGGTAAATATAATATTTACAGTTGTCACACGTGAATTTTTGAACTCCACGTTTAAATTAATTGTGTGCCTGTCCTCCTGTGTGGCTGCTAACTTTTTTCTATGTTATTATCTCTAAGAGATAAATGTAGCGTGCTCTGTGTTTAAGGATGTTCAATTAAATATCTCCTGATCACATAGCAGTACAGATAAGGAAGATGATCTCAGAGCATTGTGCTTTTATTTTACTAGTGTGATTGCTGAGACATCGCTGTGTAACTAACGCTGAGTGTGGGGTCTTCTTATGCCAGATGCTGTCGCAGCCATTCTCTGAGGTTGGTTTCTCTGAAGTTTGTCTCATCATCTACAAAATTAGCATGGATACCAGTGAACTTGCAAAGCCAAAAATTAAGAGGTGACATGAATCCACTTAGCAGCAAATGTAGCCCTGAATCGCCCTGCCTCTGTGTTCTGCATGAAATCTAGCTGGGATTTGTGTTTTGGACCAGTTGTCTTGCATCGAAAATAAAATGTGTTCCTCCATGTGTTCTTCTTTACGACTATGCTGTTTTCAAACCCAGCGCAACCGCGCCATACCGCGAGGCATCCCCACCACGCCGTGGGGAGTAGGAGGAATCACGGTGGGAGGCGGACAACAGTCTTGCAAATGTTTCCCTCTCTCCCTCCTCCCCTCCATCTCCTTCTCTTTCTTCTTCCTATTTGTCTTTCCCACTTTCTCTGTTTTTAAAGAGTACGTGTCTACGGTCTTTGTAAAAACGACACAAAATTACTACAAGAAATTATCAAGGAACATTCACCCCAAATTTTATTATAAAAAAATAACCATCTGTCCTTCTAGAGACCTCTCCAATGAACATACATAAGAACAAAGGATGGAATGAAGGGGCGAAAGCAGAAAACGGAATGAAGCTTAGTGGGGACAATTGCTAAACTCTAAAGCGTGGATCGTCATCAGTTAAAAACAAAGATTGTAAAAGGTTGAAACTTCAGTCATGATGTTTAAAGGATAAACACGTTCCAGCTTTAGACAGTGTCTATTTTTCTGTCTCATGAAAGTCTCTTTTTAAAAAATCCTAATTCTATATTTAAATTTGTACATTGCTTACCGATAGGCTTTTTCCTCTACTTTTATGAGTTTTTTTTTATTTGGATTCATCTCACCAAGTCATATTTCATTTCCCCAAAGTTCTCAAAGGTACCTTATTCTTGCGTTTTTATTGTGTGTTTGAGGAGATTCATTTGTTGCCTTTATATCTGAGAAACGATATCAAATATGAAACCACTTTATTGCACTTTATTTTTATTACATGTCTCCAGGCCCTGCTCAGAATTTTAGATTATTGGGAAGAAGTCTGAAGGTGCAGGAATTTTCCCATTTTAGGTAACTAGCTGCCCTCCCCCTCAAAAAAAAAAAAAAAAAAAAAAACCAAACCCACTTGCTTTTCACGATCACCGATGCCCGGTATTTTCACCAGGGTGGGCTTATCCATCTCTATGCTTCAGTATTCTTCGCAAATTGAATTAGGATTTCACAAAAGTAAAAGAGATATTCGTGATTGTGGCCCAGTGATTGCCAGCTATTTGGAGTTTAAGCCTTCTTTTAAAAACGTAATTACCAGAGTTTCGTCCTTTTAGGATATGTTAAAGAGAATGTACAATGGAAAAAAGACTGATCTCTCTCATGAATGTAGACATAAAAATAGAAACTCCCTCAATGAAATATTGGCAAACAACATCCAGCGAAGTTTAAAAGACTTACGCATCAGTAGGTTTTACGACCAGTAGGGTTTATTTGAGAAATGCAAGCCTGGATCAACATGGAAAAAATCAATCAAATGGAATCCGCCATATTAACAAGCTAGTAGAAGAAAATTACAGGGTCACAATTGACATAGAAGAAGCATTTGACAAAACCCAATGCCCATCATGATTAAACGCTCTCAGCGAACTCAGAATAGGGGAGAACCTCCTCAGTCTGATAGCATCTACGAGGAGCCCTACGGCCGACGTCACCCCTTAGATCAGGAACGAGGCAAGAAGGTCCGCTCTCATTCGGCATAGTAGAGACGTCGCCACTCACAGAGCGAGAAAAAGGAAGAGAAGACGTAAGGTCGGAAAGGATCGAACTGTGTTTGCAGCCGATAAAATGATCTACGTAGAAAAATCCCAAGGAATCCACAAAAAACTGCGTGAACTAATAATTTCACGGAATCCAGGGTCAATACACAAAATACAAAATGAAAAAAACGCGACGGTGAATCAGTTACACATTGAAATGGCTCATATTTTGTCAGTCACAGCGTAGTCTCCACGCTGTAAAACCAGGAATCCACGGGGGGAGACACACGTGGAGTCCTTAAGTTTACAGACGATGTCATTTCAAACTTACCTTGATCACTGAGGAAACTGCAGAGACTCCCTGCATCAAATCGTGGGCCTCGTTTGCACCCCTAAAACGACGGTCTCGGCCGTGGGCTTCGGAATGCCAGACCTGGGTCTCGAGGTTCATTTGTTTTTCATGTTTCCATTGCAGTTGCTTATCATTATCATAATTTTGAGAGACGCCGGGATAAAATCTATTTTGAGCCCAATAAAGTGTTTTGATATTTTTTTCTCTGTAGTAAACCCTCAAATCTATGATGCCACGGAAGGTTGAATAATACCTTAATTCTCCCTTCCACTTTCCGTCATGTTTATTACTTTGCTTAGCGAGGGGAAGTTTTTCATATTTTTTGGCATATATGTACAAATGCGAGACAATTTTCCCCATATAGATGAAAGATTTTGGTCCATAGGAGCTGTCATCCATTGTCGAGATACTTTAAAAAAACATGAACATTATCGTAAAGATGCTGTATAGTATAAATAACATTAGTAAGTCATTTATGCTTCTTCTAGGTGAAAAATACTTTAAAAATTAATAGACTTGGTATTTAAAAAAATTACACCTTCAATAAAAGCCATTTAAAATGCACATTCTCATATCGTTTTTCTTAGGTATAAGTACTATTCAATGACATAGTGAAATATTATTTAAAAATGGAAAAAGAATTCCGGTGCTAGTGTTATCTTGTGAATACTCAGGCATGGGAATATAAGGAGTCAAACAGCGGGCGGCAAGGCGCCTCGCCCGTTCCGTTTTTCTGGCGTGGCTCCTTAGTGTCCCTCTTGAGAGCATCTGCTGGGGGCTCTTTTGATCAGTTGTCGTCTGTCTCAGCCCATTCAGGCCACTAAAACAGGACACCGTGGACTTAGGGCCCACAAACAACAAATTCATTTCCAACAGTCTGGAGCCTGGAGGTCTGAGACAAGGCGCTGGCAAATTCGGTGTGTGCTGAGAGGCGGCCTCCCGTCTTCCTGTGTCCTCACGTGGAGGTGGGCGTGGGGGCCCTCTGGGGTCTCCTTTATGAGGATGCTCGTCCCATTCATAAGATCGTCATGTGCAGTGTGGTTTTTCCTAGGCATTGAGTTCTCCGAGGCGTGTATTACTAGGTTTTAAAGTCCTCATCTTGAAAACTTTAATCGTTATGAAGTACTCACTGTCTCTCTCGCTGCTACATGAGATGCGTTCTGAGCATGTTTGATCTGTTGGGGACAACTATGGGAGGAGGAAATGCTCGCAGACACCTGAAACCAAGCTATTAATACATATAAATGCCACTCAGCGTCTGGATGTGTATTAGAGTGTCTCATCTAGATGTAATTTCTGAGAAGTGTCTCTTCAGAAATTACATCATTCAGAGAAGCGAGGTATGGAGCACTGGGAGACGAAAGATTCATACTCTTAAGATACATTATCTGAATAATTGCAAAACTGAAGAATGTATTAGATGGTTTATACACAATGCATAATGTACCCTGATTTCTCTCTTTTCCTAGGCAGAAAGTGTTTCATAGGAATGAGTTCGTGGAGATTCTACGACCTTAGTGAGTCATAGTTTGTGGTCCGAGGCAGACTTCCTGGAATTCCTTTTTGAAATTCCTTTATCATGTAGTCAATTAATAAACATCGTTTGAACAGCATTTGTGTGCAGTTGACCATGTTAAGCATTGCCAGGTGTAAACCTTTACGGGCTCAAGTAGGAGCACAGAAATTTATAGTATTGACGGACATCAGGAGAGCGAGCGACAGTCACACGGTCACAGTCGGGGACTGCGACACCCGTTGCCGCCGACGGACAGGTCATCCGGACAGAAAATCAGCGAGGGGCAATGGCCGCAGATGACATGCTGGGCCAGATAGATTTCACGGGTGTTTTTTAGAGCATTTCACCCCAAAGCAGCAGAATATACATTCTTTTCAAGCATATGGCACATTTTCCAGTACAGAATGAAAAGATGTTCAATTTCACCAACCATCAGGGGAATGCAAATTAAAACAGTGACATTTCACTTCACACCTGTCAGATTGGCCATCACCGATATATTAACAAAAACGAGCGCCGGCAAGGACGGGGGGAGAAGGGAGCCCTCGTGCACGGCTGGGGGGGCTGCCGACGCGCGCGGCCGCCGTGGGAAACCGTCCGGAGGGTCCCCGAAAAATTAATCATAGGACTACCTCATGACCCAGCAATCCCTCTGCCGTCTATTTATCTAAAGAAGTCCAAAAACACTAATTAAAAAGATGCTGCGCCCCTATGTTCACTGTAGCACTCTATACAGTAGCTAAGACACGGAAGCAGACGATTGGATAAAGGGGGTGTGGTACACACGCACCATGGAATATGCTCAGCCATCAAAACTGAAATCTTACTGTTCACAACAACGTGGATGGACCCAGAGGGTGTTATCCTAAGCTAAATAAGTCAGAGAAGAACAAATACCAGATGAGCAAACAAACAAAACAGGATCAGACTCACAGACACAGCGAACACACTGATGGTCACCAGATGGGGGTGCGGTCGGGGGGATGGGTGACAAAGGGGACGAGATCGAGAGGCACCATCGGCGGTCACGAATCAGTCACGGGAACGTGGAGCACAGCACAAGGAATACAGTCGATTACATGATGTGCGGGCGGGGACCAGCCCCATCAGCGTCTAACCGCGACGCCGTGCACCTGAAACTAATATCAAGCAATACTGAATGTCAACCATGAATGAAAAATTAAAAAATAAAATAGGAAAGGAACGCGGAGAAAGGCGGCGGGCGGGCCCCAGGCCAGTGATCCGCAGGAGGGGGCTGCACAGCACCGGAGCCGCACATTCTCGCTGCAGCAGCCCCCGAAGGAAAGGCTGGCCGGCTGCACATCAGCGGGACTGAGAGCCAGGGCACCGCGCGGCCTCGCTCTGCCTGGGTGGACGCGCGAGTGCACCGGCCATCGTGGGCGGAGCCGCGAACTGGTGCATTGTTCTGGGAAGGTGTCTACAGAATTGCCCAGACTCGGCGACAGGCACGTCCTTTGCTTCGATGGCTGCACTGCCAAAAACATGTCTTAAGGAAATGATGCACGATGCAGATGATAATTTATGCGTGAAGATTTTTATTCCAGTGATGTTAATTACACTGAATAATTGCAAACAAAGAGCAAATAGTAGGGACTAGTTGAATACTTTCTGAGAAATCCTTGCTGAGAAATATGTCTAGCCAGTGAAAAAAAAATTTTTTTTTTAAAAAAGAAATACTTGTGAAAAAATAAGTTCAAAAACAAAAAAAGTCACTTATATAGTATGATTCATTTACGTGTAAACAAACACACATTTTAAAAGGACCGAGGGGAAAGGCGGAAGCGTTAGGAATCGCTATCTCTGGGCTGTGGGGCTCTGGACGACTTATAGTTGTTTACACATTTTCTCCGTGAGTACACATAAGGCTTATTTTAAAAACTGCATGTATCTCTAAGTCGCACAGGCTTCACATCTCACCCTCCTCCCAGCAGTCATTGCCTTCACGGTGACGGCCAGCATTCTGCAGGTGCCGAGGGCGACGGGTGTGGCATTCGGGCTCCGGCCCATGACTGCAGACCAGGCACTCATTTATAGAAGCTGTTTTAATTCTTTCTCTTTTGAAACACTTTGGGAGTGACCGGAAGGTTGCCTGGGATAGCTCCAACGTCTCCTGAAGACCTGAAGCCGTGAGACCAATGTCACTTTCAGTAGAGTGTCTGTCCCTGCCCCATGCACACTGCCATCAAGGGCCCCACTGCTGACCACCTTCGACTGTCCAGGTTCTGTATCCTACGTGTTATTGGACAGGCCGGCCAGAGGCGAGCACTGAGTACGCGCTCGGCCCAGGTGAGCTTGTGGCCCAGGGCGCTCTGGGGACCGTGTCGGACCTCTTCCCAGCCCCTCCGGACGTGACAGTCCCTGGCTTTTGCTTTAAGAAATTTAGGTTAGCCTATCGCTTACCCTATTACCCACCACTTCAGGCAGCCACGAAATCAATCGACTGCCTCTAATTGTTGGCGATTACGTTGTGTTTTTATTTTAAACTTTATTTTTCAGTGTAGTTTTAGGTTTACAATTGAATTGAGGGGAAGGGACAGAGATTTCCCGTGACCCCCTGTGCCCACATGCATGCCTCCCCGCTGTCAGAGGGCACGCTGGTGACAGCGGATGGACCTACACGGACGTGTCATCGTCACCGAAAGCCCACAGTCAGCGCTAAGGTTCGTTCTTTGTGTTGTACGTTCTGCGGGTTTGGACAAACGTCTGGTGACGCACATCTATCGTTATCTAATTGTGATTGACAGATGCCCCCGGGAAAAGGTTATTAGCACTGGATGAGTTCTGAGTCACGTCAT
>NW_011889058.1:244413-252101 GCF_000151845.1 Pteropus vampyrus | reverse complement strand
AGCTCCAACGTCTCCTGAAGACCTGAAGCCGTGAGACCAATGTCACTTTCAGTAGAGTGTCTGTCCCTGCCCCATGCACACTGCCATCAAGGGCCCCACTGCTGACCACCTTCGACTGTCCAGGTTCTGTATCCTACGTGTTATTGGACAGGCCGGCCAGAGGCGAGCACTGAGTACGCGCTCGGCCCAGGTGAGCTTGTGGCCCAGGGCGCTCTGGGGACCGTGTCGGACCTCTTCCCAGCCCCTCCGGACGTGACAGTCCCTGGCTTTTGCTTTAAGAAATTTAGGTTAGCCTATCGCTTACCCTATTACCCACCACTTCAGGCAGCCACGAAATCAATCGACTGCCTCTAATTGTTGGCGATTACGTTGTGTTTTTATTTTAAACTTTATTTTTCAGTGTAGTTTTAGGTTTACAATTGAATTGAGGGGAAGGGACAGAGATTTCCCGTGACCCCCTGTGCCCACATGCATGCCTCCCCGCTGTCAGAGGGCACGCTGGTGACAACGGATGGACCTACACGGACGTGTCATCGTCACCGAAAGCCCACAGTCAGCGCTAAGGTTCGTTCTTTGTGTTGTACGTTCTGCGGGTTTGGACAAACGTCTGGTGACGCACATCTATCGTTATCTAATTGTGATTGACAGATGCCCCCGGGAAAAGGTTATTAGCACTGGATGAGTTCTGAGTCACGTCATGTAAAGACGGCTTTGTAAGCGGCATTTTCCAGGGAGACACCGGACCACAGAAGGACGGTTCTTTGTCATTCGAGGCTTTAAAGCATCGCCTTCCTCTCCTGTCCTACCCAGTGCTGCAGGCGTCCCCCACGATTGCTGGCTGTTTGTTTTCAAGGCCACCTCCGGGCCCGAGGTCGGGGGAGGGGAAGAGAGAAGTTACAATGCCATAAAGCTCACTGTTTTGCTGAGATTCAGCTATTTTTCTGGAGTAAATGCACCCCAGTTTTCTGTAAGCCTCCGGTTAATTTCCAGAATTCTGAGAAGGTCGATTCTGACTATTTTTGCCACTTTTATTTTCATGGAGGAGAGTGTTTTCCAGAGGTCCTTACTCCCTCATTTTCTCCGATGGCACCTCCGCTAGGGCTCATTTTGTAAGTCTGCTTAGAGCCCACACAGGCCAGGGCCAAATGGCGTCCGTCCCAGGCTGGGGAAAGCTGGGGACAGATGTGATGCGGAGTCGGCTTGTTCTTCCGAGACAGAGGCGACGAGGGCCCCCGCGGTGCCTGTCGCGATGCCCCCGGGATGCCTTCTCCCCGGGCACGCACGCGCTGGGCCTCCTGCCTGGTACGTCCTGCGGGATCCGGGTCTGAGGTCTAACTCCCGTCTCTCCGAGGTCTGTCACACCAGCTGGCCTTCCTGGCTCCCTTGTCCTAGGTCTAGAGATTTAGTTAGTTAAGGGCTGTGGAAATTTTGTTTAGCAAGAAGGCGAAAATCAATATTTTTTTCTCCTAGAAGAAGAGACTTGTCTGTTTTGGAGACTGTGCTTTTCTAACCATGTCTTTTCCTACAGTCTCTGTGTTTTTTGATTAAAAAAAAAAAAAGTGTTATTTAAGGCTTTAAAAATATTTTTTTTAACATGATCATCTGCATCTAGAATTTCACTTAGTACCACTAATTGTCCATTTGAACAGCTTCTGCTTGATCAAGATCTATTACGACTTACTTTTTGGAGGTAATAATTACTGCATATTTCTTCATCTAAATACTAAAAGTGTGAGTATTTAGGCATGAGACATTTACTTGATTTTCCAAAAGGGACAGATTGGTTTTGATCCAGTGAAACTTCTCCCCATTCTCTGGGGTCAATATCATCCATTTTAGAGACGATTACTCATGATTAAGGATTTAATATATGCTCCTGTCGGTCTGTTGGCAGAATTACCTCGACGCACCAGGGAGTGTGAAATGCCATGGCACCGAAAAGTATATAATGTTCCTTGAGGTTTGGCACTGTTTAAATACTTCCTGTTCTCTTGCACAAGTATTTTTTTTTTTTTTTTACGAATTTATTAGGTAGAAATACATCCCATCTTTAAAATTATATTTTACATTCTTATTTCTTTTTTGCTGTTTGTTGTACAACTTCGATGCTCTCCCTAGATTTTGCTTTTAAAGCAGCGTGACCATTATTATGTAAACAGCAGAGCTCTGGCTGAGTGAGCGCGTCCTGTCCTCTCGGAGTGTCACCCAAGCTCGCCCTCCCATCGTCACTTCTAAGGTGACACACTCTTTCCTTGTTTGGCAAAGGCACCACGTCCACGTCGCTTGTCGTCTTTGCCGGGATCTGCTGTGTCTCCTGGGGACACTTTAGTAAAGAGGATGCTAAGTGCATCACGGGACACTGTCCCATCGGTCACCTGGCTGAATCAAAATGGAGACCAAGGCAATAAATAAAAAAGACTAAAAATATTTCCTCCTATAAGTCATCAAGAACAACGGACGTTTGTAACAAAAATCACTTATTTTAGAAGTTATAGCACGAAATTTACGCTTGTCTAATAAATTAAGTTAATCAACAAAACACTTATTTATCTTTTAAACTAATTATTGACATTATTTCTTCCCTTGAGGACCTAGCGCTTCAAAACTTAGCACCTTGTGCATAATACACGATGAAGAAATATTATCAGCCTTTTTGTTCGTGGCGCTAGGACAGCTTCTGAAAACATTTTGCGTTATGATCTATTTTATAAACTCTAAAAACTTACTCCTTTGCAGGCAGAGCTGCAGCCTGAGAAATGAATGGTTCGTGATTTACAAGTCCAACTTACACATGGCCATTTAAAATACTTTACTTATTCTCATTTTGTTTCTTTGTGAGCCAGCTTAGCTAGACAGGAGTCTCATGGAGGGTTGGATTTACAGCAGATACGGGAACTTCCGGAGGTTGTGTTTTCCCCTTTTAGATGGTGCTAAGAATTTTATTCCTGTCAATGGGGCAATGACGAGAGGTGTGATAAGGTTAAGAATTCGTTGATCTACAACTCAGGTCTGCTAACTCACTTTCTTTTCTCTGCGTTGGCAGAGGTCGGTCGATCGTAACAAGCGTTTTCGGGCTGTGTTGGTTTCCTGTGGCTGCTGACACCGTAAGCTGGGGGCTGAAAACAGCCCACGCTTATTCCCTCGCGGCTCTGGAAGCTGAGAGCCCACAGTCGGAGGGCTGGAGGGCATGACCTTCGGGAGGGTCCCCCCGCCTCTTCCGGAGTCAGTGGTTCCAGGTGCTCCCTGGCCTGTGGCCACCTCGTCCTCACCTCTGCCTCTGTCTTTGCGTGTTTTCTCCTCTTCTTCATCTCTGTCCCTTCTAAGGACACTGGTCATCGGATTTCAGATCCACCCAGATAGCCCCAGACGATCGCACCTTGAGGTCCTTAATCATATCAGCAGAGAAGCCTTTTCCAATCACCGCGGCCACAGGAAGTCAGGGCACGAGCGTATCTCTTCTTTTTTCTTTTTCTTTTCTTTTTATAAATTTAACTTTATTGTTTGTTTCAAGTATACAGGAGATTGGTTAGACATTTACGTAGCTTATGAACGATCCCCCCCATTGCTCGCTCTCCCCTCCTCCTCGCCGTGACGGCGATGCCGACTGCGCTCCCCACGCCGTGCTCCCCACACGAGCACATCTTTCTAACCCACTCCACCACCCATCGCTCAAGCCACCGCACGGATCAGCCCCCCGAACACCCTCAAAGCCCAAAACCACGGTCCTAAGGGAAAGGCATCCAGGAGAGGGGTGTGGTCATTACGTCAACAACCAGCTCCTCAAATCACCACCTGTAGGTCAGGCCACCGTGAAGGGCAGAGAAGCAGGGTATTAAAAGTTGCCACTCAGAGCTAATCAGGTTTCAATCTCTCCTACCCAAGCAACGTGTCCTTTCGTAATATGTTCGAGTTTCTTAGATTTAGCTCTTCACTGAAAATGTAACGAATCTGCGTAGTAACTGCCGACCGATCGGCTAAGGATGCCTCCAACTAAGACTTATCAAAAGGAACGGTGAGCCGCGGCAGTGGCAGAGAGACGGGCTGGCCGTTCGGGGTGCTCTGGGTCTTTGTGGAGTGGTCATAAAGCAGACAGTATAGATTCCCTAGACAATATTGATGAGCAGGACGGTCATCAGGCCTTTTCCCTGGACGGTGCGCTTCTGTGCGTGTGAGCACGCGGTGGGGACAGGGGCACAGTGCTCTCCCGTCCGTGCTGTCTGTGCGGATCCGTGCGGATCTCTTTAAAAAGAGAGGGCCACTTTCCCCCTCTTACAGGCATCCTATGTTTAAAAATTTCCCTAAATATGCCGATTCAATTTTGGTGATGATTTAGCTTTATCCAATTATTCCGTGAAAATTCAAAACTGTGCAAGGATTAATCCATCAATCCGGCTGGCCCCACTGCCAAAGCAAGGATGATGTTTGCATAATAATTCAGTGACTCTATGGCAATTTCCAACGCCGGTCCAGAAGATCTTATTTTTTGAACTATCCAGGGACTTTTTTTTGAGTTATCTAGCTCAGTTATAAAGGATGCCATGAAATCCGGTTCACATATAACTTATAATTTGGGGATAAATGGATTAACCTTGCTCAGCATTTATTGGCTCTTTCCATATAATGCGATACTGTGGCTCTGCTACAATATATCATTCTGCTGAGTCACATCGGTGCCTCGAGCAGAGAAAATTGCTGGGCGCGTGGAAGGCAAATGGTAATTAAACCACTGCTGTAGCTGGCTCTGCATGGTCTGAGAGAAGCCCAATTCAGCATGCCCGAATCGAAACCAGCTCTCTCTCGTTCTCACATCCGAATCCATCCCCACCTGCTGCGGATGGGAGGCGTCAAAATGCTGGTCAGACCCCAACCAGAACCTGAAATGTCTTCTCAAATATTTTTACTTCTTTCTCTTGTCTTTAACTCTACATTTTAAAATGTTTCAAAGTTAACGGTTTATTTTTTTAGAGCAGTTTTAGGTTTATAGAAAATGGTGCGGTCTCTCCTATTAACCTCTTGCATTCATGCTGTTACAATCAATATTATTATCGGCCGAAGTCCCCGGTGCGTGTTCGGGTTTACTCGTGGCCTGGCACATGTCCACGGGTTTTGGCAAACGCGTAATGACACGTATCTACCGTGACGGCATCACAGGGAACAGTTCCCCTGCCCCCGAATGCCCCAGGACCCACCTTTGCACCCTGCTCCCCGCCCCAGCCCTGGTGGCCACCGACCTCCTCGGCGCCTGCTGGCGTGGCGCTTTCCCGGGGCCGCCCAGCCGCGTGGTTCAGAGCGGCGTCTCTCCCAGCCCTGCGGGACCGACCGTGCTTCTGCTGCTGGTGACTACTGGCCCAGCGTCGCGACTGGCCAGCTCGTGTGCCGTCGCCTGACCAGGGTCCGGCAGTTCTGAGTAAAGCTGCTCCGGCCACGGCGCGCGGTTTCCGTGGGCGCAGCGTCACTTCCCGGGGAGGGTCGGGCTTCGTGAGAACCTCCGGGTCCGTCTTCCGAGGTGGCCGCACCAGGCGCGTATCCACCGACCCCACGTGTGCATCTCTGTCGCTCCGTCCTCGCCAGCGTCTGCTTCTGTCAGGGTTCGGGGCGTCAGCCTTTTCGTTTATGTTCGTAATAGCATCTCGTCGTTTTAATCTGCATTTCCCTGATGACCTGTACTCCTGGAGCATCTTCTCATTGCTTATTTGTCATCTGTGTATCTTGGATGAAGCGTCTGTTAAGATCTGAGGCTCAGTTCTTCATGGGTCCTTTGTTTTCTTATCATTGGGTTTTAAGAGCGTTTTGCACACTTCAATATTGTTTCTTTAGCATATGTGTGTTTTAGAAATATTTTCGTCCAGTGAAAACTTTCGGAGCTCACCTCCCGCCTCTATAATAGGTCTTAGCTCATGGTTCATTCTCCATAAATGCTTACATAGCAAAGGTACTTGTCCTTTCTCTGCACTGTGAGCTTCAATAAGAGTCGTTCTTTTTCGAACAGCTTTTCTGAGGTATGACTGACACATGAAAAACTGAAGCTATTCACCGTATGCAGTTTGACGAGTGTGGACACATGCACACCTGTAAAACCACCACAATCCAGATGATAAACTTACCCATCGCTTCCCCGAACTTCCTTGTGCTCCCTGTTTTTGCGGTAAGACTCTCTCACGTGAGATCCGCCCGATAAACCAAAATGTTAAGCGTGCTCTACAGCATCCTTACCTGAAGCAGATCTCAGGGACTCAGAGTTTTTGGGTAACCGAAACTTCGTTCCGTTTTTGAACTACTTCATGTCGCCCCTGCCACCCCGTTTTATCCTCTGCCTCTACGAGCTCCGGTACCGTAACTACCTCACGTGAGTGGAGTCGTGCAGACTCGGTGAGCTGGAGAACGGGCAAGGGGGTCGGTCACAGCAAAACAGAGGTGCATCCCTCACGGCAACGCCCTGACGAGGAGGCCTGTCCTTTACTAGGCCCGGAGAAGCCATTTGCTGGGTGACTAAGCAATAATAGCAAACATTTATGCACGCCACATGCTGTTCCGAGTGTTCTAGATAAATCGACTCATCCAACCCAGGCTTCCCAGGGACCTCGCGCAGTAAATACCAGCATCGCCTTTAGCAGGTGAGTGAATGAGGCTCGGTCACAGTGAGCGGCTTGCTGAAGGCACGTCACTAGGAAGCTGCAGCATCAGGGGTCTGACAGCAAGCCCCCCCTTCCGTGACGTCATCTCCCAGATCACAGGTAGCAGAGGGCTGTGTTCTGTGTGGCTGTCAGAAAGCTAAGCCCGAGTTCTTCTATTTTCTGTAATTGCTCTTTGGTGGGTAAAGGGAACCAACTCAACAGTGTTCCTGCCAATAGGCGAATATTGCTATTTTTAAAATCACCGGCGAGTCTGATTTACGAAGGGTCGTATTTTCCCTGCGTGGAGGTTAGTGTGACCAAGCAGCTCCTTGGACCCCGCGTACCAGTGTGGACACAGCAGGGCACCGGAGCGTCCTGTATAGGAGGAGGAGGTGGCTGCTCTTTAGAACACACTCTAAATCCGCAGGAAGAGAGTCCTCAGTGTGGACAGCTAGGGAGCTGGGGTGGCAGCGAACGGCGAGCCAGGGAGAGCTTTCAGGCTGGCCCCCGAAAAGGCTGCTGGGGGGTGCTCACCACCGTCTGCAGCCCCAGAATCCGGGCTCCGATTCGGTTAGCACACGAGACCATGCCCTCCTGTCGGTGGGAACTGAGTTTAGTCCAGCTTGCAATGCCGATGTGGGAAACCCAGATGTCAGCGTGCTTCTGTGTGGAGCTCACATGACCAGCTTGTCTTTTGAGACCGTCCAGCCAAAGGAAAGCCACCCCGGGGCTGACTGGCGGCTGGGCCAGGTTCCCCGCGTGCAGACGCACCGTCGGGCCCACGAGAGGACCGACTCCACGGGCCGTGCGTTCCGCACCGCGGGAAAACCCTTTCGGGGTGGAATCCCGCTCAGGAACTCCCCGGAAAGCTTGGACGGGGGGACAGAAGGGCATCGACGTCACCAAACGTCTCACACGTCCGCGCGGGGCTGGCTGTCCGCTCCGTCTGCTCCGCGCTTCCTCGAGGAGAAAGGCCACGTTGCAGGTGTGCGCCCGTCTCCCCGGGCCGCTGGGGCCGGACGGTCACAGCCAAAGGCGTTTCCCCTGCCGAACCCCTGCGACCTTGCCCCGCGT
>NW_011889058.1:242137-243828 GCF_000151845.1 Pteropus vampyrus | reverse complement strand
ACCAAGCAGCTCCTTGGACCCCGCGTACCAGTGTGGACACAGCAGGGCACCGGAGCGTCCTGTATAGGAGGAGGAGGTGGCTGCTCTTTAGAACATACTCTAAATCCGCAGGAAGAGAGTCCTCAGTGTGGACAACTAGGGAGCTGGGGTGGCAGCGAACGGCGAGCCAGGGAGAGCTTTCAGGTTGGCCACCGAAAAGGCTGCTGGGGGGCGTTCACCACCGTCTGCAGCCCCCAGTATCTGGGCTCCGATTCGGTTAACACACGAGACCATGCCCACCTGTCGGTGGGAACTGAGTTTAGTCCAGCTTGCAATGCCGATGTGGGAAACCCAGATGTCAGCGTGCTTCTGTGCGGAGCTCACATGACCAGCTTGTCTTTTGAGACCGTCCAGCCAAAGGAAAGCCGCCCCGGGGCTGACTGGCGGCTGGGCCAGGTTCCCCGCGTGCAGACGCACCGTGGGGCCCGCGAGAGGACCGACTCCATGGGCCGTGCGTTCCGCGCCGTGGGAAAACCCTTTCGGGGTGGAATCCCGCTCAGGAACTCCCCGGAATGCTTGGACGGGGGGACAGAAGGGCATCGACGTCACCAAACGTCTCACACGTCCGCGCGGGGCTGGCTGTCCGCTCCGTCTGCTCTGCGCTTCCTCGAGGAGAAAGGCCACTTTGCAGGTGTGCGCCCGTCTCCCCGGGCCGCTGGGGCCGGACGGTCACGGCCAAGGGCGTTTCCCCCGCCGAACCCCTGCGACCTTGCCCCGCCCGCATGTGCCAGCTCTGCGGCGGCGGCCGGGCCCTCCCCCAGCGTCCCCCAGGTGGCCCCCGGCCTCGCTGGTGTCCACCCGACTTCCGGACCTCGGCCATGACCCGTCACCCTGCGCCCCTCTGCTCAGGGCCCTTAGCTCTGTCCTCGCCCCTGCGGACAGCGCTCCGCCCGCCACTCAGTGATGCCGACCTGTCAGAGGACACGCGCTCCCTGACCGGGGGCTTGGCCACTGCGGCCGCATCTGGACGGACGTGCGATGCCGCTGCGGCCTTGCGGGTGCCAGGTCTGGCACAGGACACGCGGGGGCACAGCACGACAGGCCTGGTCACCCTGCCGGCATAACAGCTGTGGGCACCGGGAACTGCTCTCAGCATCTGCGGAAGGTCTGTCCGCGCAGGGGAACTGGTTTCCAGCAAAACGCCCGGCGGCCACCCTGGCCAAGCCGGTCCGGGGGGCCGGGGTCAGACCTGCCACAGCGACCCCCTCGGGCACAGCTGTTAAGCGGCCTTTCCTGCGAAAGTTTTCATCATGGACGATGTCAAAGGTTGGGGGGCGTATTGGATCCTCCACGTCATAAAGTGCTGCCGACATTCCCGCAGGGAAAGCAAAGAACTTCCACGAGCGAGGCCTTCCGTGTGTCAGAGTTTGATAACGGCGAGTTTTGTAAATAAGTCATGGTAAGTAGAAAAAAATAGCTGAAAATAAGCTGATCGTAGGCTTCGAAGTATCTTTCTCTTATGTACACACAAACGCTGAATTTTGCATGTGTCGCCTTTTTAAACATCGTACGCTTTCTTATCTAATTTTGGTTAGAAACAAATCTTTTGACAGTACGCATTATTTGACCCAGTTTCCTAAAGAATATTTTACTGAACATAACTTTTTATTTATAAGGTCTTTTTCGATACTAATTATTACTGGAGAGCCTTA
>NW_011889058.1:236903-242087 GCF_000151845.1 Pteropus vampyrus | reverse complement strand
CATTATTTGACCCAGTTTCCTAAAGAATATTTTACTGAACATAACTTTTTATTTATAAGGTCTTTTTCGATACTAATTATTACTGGAGAGCCTTAGAAGTAATCTATATAACCTGCCTTCCTGTTTCTTTTTAATTATTTCAAAATGTCAAAAATAGTTTTATTTATCCGATTGTTATAGCTCTCTGTAATTTTTAATGGTCGCTTTGTGAATTATACCCGTACGTACCTTAATGTTCGCAGCACACAGTGTTAATATTTTCACATTTCGTGTAAGACAGAGGAGGTTTACAGACATACAGACGTGTTTATTGTTCTCCTGTAAGATGGGCCATCACGTGCGTCACAGACACGTCCACTGATACTTCCTCTCCCTCCCGTCACGTTTATCTCAACTTGTAAAAACTTTTAAAGAACTTTGAAGAAGAAGCATCACCTATTATATTTACCCAAACGCTTGCCATTTCTTCTGTTCGTTCTTTATTCCCAGAGTTCGCACATTTCCTTGAGGGTCGTTTTGCATCTGATTGAAGAATCCCTCAGGTGTTTGTGGGGAGCAGGTCTGCCAGTGGCCGCGCCTCGTTTCCCCTCACCTCAGAGTGTCTGAGTCTAGGCTTCCTTCCCGGAGGCACGCGGTGGGGACGGGGCGTGGGGACGCGGGGTTAGCCGCTCTGATCTCCCCACGGCCTCTGACCTTGGCGGGATGCCGACAGTCCTTGGATGTAACTACCTGGCCCCTCCCCTGCTGACTTCTTCGTCCTTAGTCCCCCTGAGTTTGTCGCTGGCATTCCCAGGCTTCTCTCTCTGGGTCTACTCTGCCCCTGTTCTGCTCGTCTCAAATCTGTAGAATTTGTATTTTTCACAAAAATTACCAGCCACCACTTCTCCGCACCTGTTTTTCTGTACAGTCTCTTCTGCCTGCTCGGGGGTCTCGGCGACGTAAATGGTGGGGCCTCCGCTCCTGCCCTGCGGTGACCTGCGGCTGCTCATTCCCCCTCCACACTTCTTCGTGTCCTCCGAGTGGATAATTCCTATCGGTCTCTTCCAGGTCACTCTATGCCTCTATTGAGCCCACTCATTGACTTATTAATTTTCTCAGTTCTAAATTTCGCGTTTTGTTCTTTCCTGAGTTTCTCCGTCTCTGTCGAGCATTTATTTCCGTTCCCTTCAAGCCTGTTCCCCCTCGAACCGTGAGGACGTTCAGCAGCATCTCTAAGTCTTTCGCCGTTGCGTCTGGGCCATCTCAGGGCTGACATCTTTTCATCTTGCAGTGAACACCGGGAGCCGCTATCTTTTCGAATTAGTGTTTTCATATTGTTCAGGTAAATACCCAGAAAGGGAGTTGCTGGGTCATAAGGTAGTTCTATTTTTAATTTTTTGAGGAACCTCCATAGAGTTTGCAGTTTCCCCAACAGCGCCCGAGGGTCCCCCTTTCTCTGCGTCCTGGCCGGCACGTGCTATTTATTGTCTGTTCGATAATAGCCATTCTGACGGGTGTGAGGCGGAATCTCCCTGTGATTTGGATTTGGACTTTCCTTATAATTAGCGATATCCAACATCTTTTGATGTGCTTCTTGGTAATCTGTTTGGAAAACAGATTGGAAAAATGTTTACTCAGATCCTCTGCCCATTTTTTCAATTGTTTTCTCGTTTGGAAATGCATGAGTGCTTTGCATATTTTAGATATGAACCCCTAATCACGTGTATGATTTGCAAATACCTTTTGCCATTTAGCAGGTTACCTTTTTGTTTAAGAAACTTCTGCATGACAAAGGAAACCGTTGATGAAATGAAAGGCATTCTTTATGTTTTCCTCGTTCAGGTATTTCACATGGGGATTCTCTGCAGGAGAATTAAAAAAACCTGGGACAGCAGAGCCAACCGAAGTACAGCAGAGGCCACCCCAGGGGGACAGGCTGCTTTCCCAGAAAACGGTCCGAATGTGCTCCGCGTTCCGAGTCTTCACCGAGGCGGGTCTCTGTGAGGGTGTGCGTGATTCCGCCCGGCTTCGAATCGTAATGATTCAATAATCGTGTTATGTTTTCCGTCCTAAAGCTCCCGTCCGTCAGAACAGACACGGCGCTGCTGGAGGTTTCCAGCGTAACCAAGGGAACTCGATTAGGTCGTTCCTCCCGATTCTTTCTGTGGCGGCGCTGAAGGCCAGTGTGGCCTTTAAAACAGGCCGCGCGTCCTAGCTTTTCTGGTTTCAGGGAGCCCTGCCGGCCTCTTTCTGGGGACCACTGCCGGGTTTTGGACCAGCGCGAAGTAAAAGGCAAAGTCAATGAGAAAAAGTATAAATTCGGATGCTGCGTTTCCGCAGCTGTGACAGTGACGCCTCTGCATGCCGCACACTTGCTCGGTTCAGTCGCCGGTGGACGCGCTTCGCTGCCGGCTCGCCCTGCGCCACCCCGCGGGCCCTGGGACGGCCACACGGGCAGCAGCTCGCAACGGCGCCTCACCTGGCAGCCCCACCGGCCTGCAGCACCTGGGGTCCCTCGGCCCTTCCGGCGGCGCGTGAGGCTGGAGCCGGGGCCGCGGGGGCCGTGGGCTCCGACTCCTTTCGCCTGGTCCATCCTCACCCCAGGTCCCTGCGCCTCTGCACGTGCTGGGCATCGTGCCGAGGGCCCTGCGCCCTCCTCTCCCTGGGGAGCAGCCACTGCCCGCTGCACCCTGAGCCGGCCCCCAGCCCCGGCCGCAGGCCTCGGGCGAGCGCGTGTCCTGGGGGGCCCCCTCACGTTCCCTCAGTGCCCCCCTGCCCCGTCCTCTGGGCTCGTCACCACGTGGGCGTCTCCTTCATCGACGTTACGGCCACCCACAGGCCAGGGCGCGCGGGAGTGAGTCTGTCCTGTTTCCTGCTTCCTGCTCTGCCCTCGGCACCCGACTCTCTGTCCAGTAGACTCGTCCGGTGTCACGATGGAGCGGCCGCCCACGTGGCCCCCTGGCTGACGCTCCAACGGCGCCTGCGAAGCAAGGACCCTCCCTGGAGGGGCCGGTCCGGCCCTCGGCTTCCCCGGCCGTGACCGGGCACCTCGCTTCACTGTTCGTGGCTTGTTCCATCCTGTTTCGTCCTCTGAGAGCGCTTCACTTCTGGGCTCCCTCGATCCTCGGGCTCTCTCGGGTTGACACGGCCCCCGACTCTGCGATCCCCCAGCATCTTGTGTGACTAAGGCGCTGGTCTCCTACTGCATTGTCTGGAAGTGACGGCTTCTGTGTTTGTTGCGCCTGAGACATTCCGAGCCGTCCACGGTTCGGCGTCTGCTCGCAGCACCCAGCGCGACATGGAGGGGGCTCTGGGAGCAGCCTTCGGGTCAGGGTCTGACTTGGGGCGTGAACTGCAAGAGTTTGGTCCCCAGCAAACACGAGGCTGACGCTGGGTCCGTTGCACTGAGCCGAAGGAGTTCGTTCAGCCATGAAAAGAGTTTCCGTCTGAAGATGGCTGTTCCCATGAAATCCGGCTCCCTCCCTCGGAAGAAAGCGCCGGGGCCCCGGCGGTGCAGGCGAGCCCGGCGCGCGTCTGGGTGGCCGCGGTGGTTGGCGGCAGGAACGGCACCACGGTGTCGGCACACTCGGCCCTTCGGGGCCATTTCACAACTGTACGACGCTCCGGAAGGCATCGCGGCTTCCAGTCCCGGTGTCACTCACACTGCGGGGTGGGACTGGGCACGACGAGGGACCCTCAGGGGGACGGAATGCACAGGACAGGACCGTGAGTAGGGCTCAGACGCCCTGCAGGCAGGCCCCGGAGCAGCTGCTGCCGCAGACAGATTCTAGCGCAGGGCGTCACCTGCCAGGAAAGCTTGACGTTCAGTGGAGACCGGCAGCAGCAGGGTCCACAGGCAGGTGACCGGAGGGACCAAGGCTTGAGCCGGGGATGGAGGCGAGAATGCAGAGTTGGCCATGCTCATGGCTGCAGGCTGACGGGGCGCGGGGGCCGCTTGAGCAAGCGGACACCGGCCACTCGAGGCCTGGGGCGCAGGTGCGGCGGCCACTCTGAATGTCCGTGGGTGAAGGACGGGCTCAGGAAGCCCCCCTCTGGCCGCGGTTTCTGGTGGAGAGACCAAGCGCGTGGGCGGCAGGGACCCGTCAGCGGCAAACACGCAGATCCACTGAGGCTGCTGGTGCCAGGGTTTGTGCAAGAGGCTACGTGTCCCGTTCACCCTCTGACGCGTCTGTGTGCTGTGTGGACGGCACGATCCCCTTTAACGGAGAAGCCCGGGATCGGGGAGTCCCGGAGCGAGGACGGCGGGGTTCCTGGTGACGGGCGTTTGGCCACCGGGGAGTTCCAAGAAGGGGCGCGGCCGCCCCCACATTCCCTGGGGGTGAAAACAAGAAGGAATGAGCGACGGGGTGACCATAGCCAAAGCTCACACAGAGAAACCTTTCGATTCCCGGCAGAACAAAGGAGGGAACAATTAAGAGTTTTTTTCCCTTTTCCCAAGAAAAGCAGTTTGCATTACTGAAAACGCTGATTTGACTGGAGCATTATCCTGGACGGCGACGCGTCCAGCCGAGTCCCCGGTGATAACTGGCCTGGGACGTGGGACTCCTGGGGACAGAGGTGCCAGGACTTAGAGGCTCTCCTCCTGGCCGCGGCCCTTCCAGAGCGCCACAAATTCGGCCATCCGTTCCCCATTCCGAAAGCGGACTCCACACTGCGCGTGTGGTGAGCCCGGTTCAGAGTGAATTCTCTACACGTCGGGTGAAACAGAAACCCGTCCATGTTATCCCGATGGGGACGGCGGGAGCCTCCCGCGCTGTCCATGGATAAGATGACCCGGCAGAGCCGCCAGCTGCAGACTGGAGGGCTGCTCCGGAGCCGCAGTTGCCATGGCAACAGAAGGCAGCTTTCTCCGCATCTCCTCCCCGGCTCTGCCGGAAACTGTTCTGGGCGACTGTTCTGGGCGACGGTTTCTCTACTGAATTTAACTGTTGAGGGGGCGTTACGATTTCAATGGTCCCCGGGTTTCCTCTCCGTGGGGAAGGGGATCTGGAGGTCAGTGATGGGGGGTTTCCAGCGGGCGAGATGCACAACATGTCCATGTTAGTGGGGGTCAGCGGGGGCACCGGGCGGGGGTTGGGGGTCAGGCCCAAGCGCCCAGGGGACACCCCATCACAAAGTCAGCGCAGCGCTCATCACGAGGGCATAAAACCCAAAGTGCCACTCCACGAATCTCCCTCCCTCCCT
>NW_011889058.1:232079-234911 GCF_000151845.1 Pteropus vampyrus | reverse complement strand
GCCTGTCATTTCCTCTACTTGTGCTATTGCCCGGTCAGGACCTCCGGTGGGGAGTGGACGCCTGGGCCTCGTTCTTGGTCCAGCGGCAAAGCTCTCAGCCCTTCACCGTCGAGCGAGAAGGTGGCCGCGGCCTTTGAGCACGTCACGGTCACGTCCTTCTGGTCTCGGTGTGTCGAATGCTTTTCTCACGGAAGGGGGCTGAGTTTCGTCAAAGGTGTGTCAGACACAGTGCTTCTCCCCTGACATGGTGCTCCCCGGGATGGGGTGTGGGGGGAGCCACCACGTGTGTTTCCACGTCGGGGTGAAGACGTGGCAGAGCCGTTAGAGCTGGGGTCCTGTCTGCTCATCCCCACCACCAAAGGCACGAGCACAGAGCCGTTCACCTTCCAAGGCGCTGCACTTCAGGGGCGTCTCTGGGTCCTGTGGGGACTAAACGTTGCCCCTGGTGACAGCTGTGCAGTGTTCAACACAACACCCCAAACACAAAGGCAAATGGAGCATCGGGGGGAGGCGGGCGGAGAGGGGGAGAAACCCGGACAGACGTGGGTCGCGTCGCGACAAAGTCGTTAAGAAGAACTACTTCGTTTCTTCCCGCGCGATCGCCTGTGATTTGGGGAAATTCTTTTTCTTTTTCCGGGGCCCCTCACCGGGCCGGCACGTCCGTCTTTCCCGCACCATCGCTAAGGCCGGGCGCGTGGTTTATAAACACAAAGGTCGTGTTCCTTGGGGGGCATGTTATTCAATTCTGCGGAATCCGCGCTCCGCCTGGTCTCGCCTCGGATCAGTTTCAAACGAGCGTAATTCAAAAATTTTAATGCATTTTTCAATCGGAAGACGAAGATGCACGTATTCATGTCAAGCTTATGGCCTCAGACTGAATAAAGTCATTTTGCCTTATTCAGTTTCAAGAGGATGAGGTCGCCAACGGGCCCCTGGGACCCAGAGAGCTTCTTGCGGGTCCTTGTGTTGGGGCCGTTCAGGGAAGAGGGCGCTGAGGGCCAGGGTGGCAGAGGGGACAGACGGCGGCACTAGCCGCGGAGGGCGACTGGACGTTGTTCTAAGGAGCGTGGCCTCTGGAATTCGGCCAGCGGAGAGTCGTGGAACTTCTCGATCTGCTCTGAGCTGCATTTTCGGAAGACCTCCCGGAGCATGTGAAGGGTGGACGCACGGTGGTGACAGGGAGCGGGGTGACTGGACCAACCCGGACGTGACGTCCGAGCTCCCCGTCCTTCCCTTCCGGCCGTAGTCTGACCTTCCTCCCTGCTTGGCTTGGGAACGTTTTATTTGCCTCTCGCTCTCTTCTTTCCTTCTTGCCTCTGGCATCGTTCACCAAAGAGCATCGCGCATTTTCAACAGGAGTTGATGCCACGGAGAGCGAACCTAGTTTTCACCCCTGGGTCACAGATCCAGAGAGGGGTCCCTTTCAAGGACGGTGGTTGGAACAGGAAGGTGTGGACACAGGGAACACGGCACAGCCCAATGCCGTGTGCGAGAATTAAAACCGTAATCGTTTCTCTTTTAAAAAGCACATTTTTACCTTTCCTGTTAATTTTAGAATGTCATTGGAAAAACATGGTTGAATGGCTTCATGAAAACTCTCAGCTAAAATAAAGGATGTTAAAACTCATTGATTTTCACCATACACTTCAAAACAATAAATATTTAAGCAAACAACATCATTGTGACTGTCAAGCCGTCTTGAAGATAATCGGCGTGTGGCCCGAACCACATTTGAGGGACTATCTGTCACGTCTGGCTGTAAGTCAACCGCTGGGAAGCAGAAATCTTTCTATTCATTTTCTGTCATCTGAAAGTGAGTGTTTTTGCTTAATGGATTTATCCCTGTTCGATGCGGAAAACACACACCTATCGATCTGTACACCTGGTCTTCGTTAGAGCGTGAAGCCAGCCTGGGTTTCTTGTTTTCCCTCTGTCGGTGCACCAGTGGGAGCGCCCGCCTCGGGCTGGCCGTTCAGTCCCAGGCCACTGCGGGACAGTCATCAGAGGGCACGCAGAAGCGCGCACATTTCGGCAATAAACCCCGCTGTTTTAGATGAAGTGGTACAAGAGCCATGGTGTCTGCTTGGAAAAAATGGTTCCGAACAATCTAGATGAAAGATGCAGCTCAGAGCTGCGGTTTTCTCCGCAGAGAACGCGGCCTCTGCGTCTGGCAGACCTGGGTTTGTGTGTTTATTTCACCGCTCGCTTTCTGTGTAACCTTAAGAATTTATTCAACTTCTTTTCTCTTCGGTGCAGCCATTTGTAGAGCGTGGCTACAAGTGCTGTCCTTGTCAGGCTGTTTCGAGGACCATTAGTCATGTAGGACTGTCTATACGCTTGTAAGAATATGCAGTGTGCTGACATGCTCAAGTACATGAGCTACTTTCTCTGTCCTGGAAGGGAAGTGGGGTTTTGTAAGGACGTGTAAGGGCTTTGTTCCAGCGGGGCAGATAAGTTTGCCAGATCTAGAAGTAAAAACACAGGATGTCCAGTTAAATTCGAATTTCAGAAAATGAGTCATTTTTTTTTTCGTATAAATACGTCCCATGATATATTTGGGATATACTTATACTAAAAATTATTCTTTGCTTTTTTTGAGAATCAAATTTAACTGGGTGATCTGTGTCTTATCTGGCAGCCCTAGTGGGAGCTTGTATTGAATAATCATTATTATTATGTTTTTTGACTATTCCGAGGTCTTATTCTTTTTTTAAGAGTTTCATGCCGCGTTTGGCAAGGGGAGGGCGTTGCTGTGGAAAATGAGCTGGACCAATGGTCTGGGCATAAAATCCCTCTGATGAACTCGAATGTTCCCTGTTCCCTGTTTATAAA
>NW_011889058.1:230067-232029 GCF_000151845.1 Pteropus vampyrus | reverse complement strand
GTATAAATACGTCCCATGATATATTTGGGATATACTTATACTAAAAATTATTCTTTGCTTTTTTTGAGAATCAAATTTAACTGGGTGATCTGTGTCTTATCTGGCAGCCCTAGTGGGAGCTTGTATTGAATAATCATTATTATTATGTTTTTTGACTATTCCGAGGTCTTATTCTTTTTTTAAGAGTTTCATGCCGCGTTTGGCAAGGGGAGGGCGTTGCTGTGGAAAATGAGCTGGACCAATGGTCTGGGCATAAAATCCCTCTGATGAACTCGAATGTTCCCTGTTCCCTGTTTATAAAATAGGGATAACGATACTCCTTACTCTACAAGTTTATATATTTTCATGACGAAGTAAGTTAATAAATATGATGGACTTGGAAATGTGTCCAGCATGTAATAAACGCTCACAATGAAACGTGGTTACCACCACGTTTCATGAATCTTAGTATGTTCGCTTTTGTCATATTTTAAGGTTTTTCAAATTTGGAAGTGTCTTTATGATGCAGAGCCACCGGCGGCCTGGTGGCAGTAGGTGCCTGTGCAGACTTGCTCAGGACTCTTCTTGTGGTTGTGGATTCAACTGTGCTACATGCATCATTTAAAAAACAAAACAAAAGCAAAACAAACAAACAAAATGCTTCGCTCGTAGGAGGACAGAATTCAAAGGCACAGCAGGGAATCCTAAAAAGAAAAAAGAAAAAAAAGCTCGCGAAGAGAAGCCTTTCTCTCAGGAGGGACTTTTCCTGGCTCAGGGAAGGGGCCAGACGTTAGGGCTTTAGTGGATGAAAGTCGCCGGGGCGTGTTCTGGTGCCACGACCGGACCGGGACCTCCCGGGGCTTCTGGACCCGCCGACAAATCAAGGACGTGCGGGTCTCGGAGCCGCAGACCACGTGGCACAGGGGCGGGACCCAGACGCTTCGTGCTGGGGACAGCACGCGCCTGCCCTTCGAGCAGGCCGCCCCCGGCTCCCCGGGACAGGCAGCAAAGTCACGCAGACGGAAACATGGCACCAGGGACCTGGAATCAGAAAGGGCCATGAGAGTCGTGCTCCAAGCGTGGAGAGGGCGTGGGAACAGCGCGTGCGCGGCTTACGGTCTGGATAACCCAGGGATAACGGATCAGCGGGCATGAAGTAGCCGCTTGAAGCGACCCTGGGTCACCTGCTGCCCTTATGTGTGAGTGCGTGAAGCGTTGCTGGGACCTAGGACTGAGGCATTTTGCCGACGAGGACGGCGCTGCTTCCATTTGCCCTGTCGGCGGCTCCCACGCGGGGAGGCGCGGCCCCCATTTCTCGGCCGCTCGCTCTCGGGGCGCCGGGCGCTGTGCTGAGTGACACGCGGCAGAGCAGAGGTCGCAGACTCCGGACGGAGACCGGCGTCCGGGTCGAAGGCTTCGTGGCCGCGGCGGCCCCTGTGCGGCCCTGGGCTCCGTCTGCGGCGTGAGGGCGGCCGGACGCGGAGAGGCCTGGGCGGGTGAGATCGTGTGGCCGAGACCCTGTGTGTGGTCCCTGGAATTTTAACGTCTCGCGGTTTTGATGTGTCATAAAACGTGATTCTTATTTTGCTATTTTTCATCCGTTTAAAAATGTAAAATCCACTCTTAGCTCTTGGGCCGTACCAAAACAAGCGTTTGGCTATCCTTTGCTCACGGGCCTTAGTTTTCAAACCTCTGTTCTGGAAGGTGACGGAAGCAGAACCCGAGCAAACGGACAAATGGAAAAGCGTGTGTCGTGACGAGGCGCACGCCAGCGCCCGGACGGGAGGCTGTGCCTGCGGTGGGCGGGCAGCAGAGGCTCATCTGAGGGTGAAATAGATAAGGGCAAAGGATACGAAAGACCCACGCGGGCCGAAGGTGAAGGGGTGGAGAGAGATATTTCATGAAAATGGACATTTCGAAGAAGCTGAGCCGGCAACGCGTATCCCGGACAAAACGGGCTTTAAAGCAAAGGCTTTGGCCAGG
>NW_011889058.1:224112-229197 GCF_000151845.1 Pteropus vampyrus | reverse complement strand
TGTGGCCGAGACCCTGTGTGTGGTCCCTGGAATTTTAACGTCTCGCGGTTTTGATGTGTCATAAAACGTGATTCTTATTTTGCTATTTTTCATCCATTTAAAAATGTAAAATCCATTCTTAGCTCTTGGGCCGTACCAAAACAAGCGTTTGGCTATCCTTTGCTCACAGGCCTTAGTTTTCAAACCTCTGTTCTGGAAGGTGACGGAAGCAGAACCTGAGCAAACAGACAAATGGAAAAGCGTGTGTCGTGACGAGGCGCACGCCAGGGCCCGGACGGGAGGCTGTGCCTGCGGTGGGCGGGCAGCAGAGGCTCATCTGAGGGTGAAATAGATAAGGGCAAATGATACGAAAGACCCACGCGGGCCGAAGGTGAAGGGGTGGAGAGAGATATTTCATGAAAATGGACATTTCGAAGAAGCTGAGCCGGCAATGCGTATCCCAGACAAAACGGGCTTTAAAGCAAAGGCTTTGGCCAGGACGAAGAAGCACCTGGCAGTTCCACTCTTGGGTATTTATCCGAAGAAACCCGAGACGCTGCCTCGGCGGGACGTGCGCATCCGTACGTTCCCCGCAGCGCGATTTACGGCGGCCAGGACACGGAGGCGGCGCCTGCACACAGTGGACTGTTACTCAGCCACGAAAGACAAAGAATGCGACCCTGCCATCCGCGGCCGCACGGATGGACCTAGAGGGTGCTGTGCCCAGGGAGCAAGTCAGACAGAGACAGACAAATGTCACGCGATCTCACTGACATGTGGACTCTCAAGAAAAACATTAACGAAACGTGAACGAGCTCGTAGATACAGAGAACATTGGGACGGCTGCCAGGGCCAGAGGGTGTTGTGGGTGTGGGTGACGAAGGTGACGAGATGGTCACAGGGGAGTGACATTCAGCACAGGGCGCAGAGCAGTCGCATTGTGGTAGCCGTATGGTGTCAGGTGGGGACTGGGCGTACTGGGGTGATCACTTCGTAAGTGACGCGAATGCCCAGTCACTGTGCTGTTCGCCTGAAACCACAGTTGAAATAAAAAGAAAGGTTAAAACCGCCAGCAGCAGGTGTGCAGACCCTGGACGAGGGCTCGGACCCAGGAATAGCACGCAGAGCACGTAAAGCGGACAAGTGCTTCCTCCCTGCGGCCAGGGAGGAAGGTCAGTGTCACCAGAGAGGACAGTGAGGAGGAGGAGAAGCCAAGAGGGGGCAGGGCAGTGAGGGGCGGGTGCCAGCCGGGGGCCTCCCCCAGGCGCAGGGTCCCCTGGGGACGTGGGGACGCCAGCCCCGCTGTCACAAACGGGTCTGTAAGCAGACGCTCGCTGAGTTACCGCATGCTGTGTTGGCATGCAGAGGAGGGGTGACTGTCAGACCCCCGTAGGGGCCAGGGGGGCTAAGTCACGACGGGACTTGGGGCCTCGCACGGGCGACACACCCCCAGGTCGAGCTCGCGAGTTCCCAAAGCTCCTGCTGTTTGTTCAGTTGCCAAAAGAAGCGAAAAAAGAAATAATTGCACATAATAGGAGTAATATCTCCCATTGTTTATGAGGGAATAAAGAACAGAGCTGCAGATTTGATGTGGGAACAAAATGAGGATTAATTATCTGCTAGTTTTATGTCTTTATTTTTTAAACGAATTCTTTTCTGTAGAACTAAGAGCCCCGGAATCACGTAGAAGAGAATGACCTCGTGGAGCGGGTTTTGATCTCACGCGTGTTCACTCCTCTTCCTTCTGGAAAATGGTGACGCCCGCTCTGGTTCTCCAGGGCCCGTCCTGCGAGGCCAGGCGCTTCGGCGCGGGAGCCCACGCCCCTCACCCCGTTTTCTGGCCGTCTGTCTGTCTGCAACCGGTTCCCAGCGTTCTCCTCAGCCCCGAGTTCAGTGCAGAAACCGACGCGTTTGGCGCGAATCTGAGTCCGCTCTTCCCGGACCTGGTTATGCACACGGTCTTCGTTCTGTGTCACTTCTGGACACGCGGTTTCAGAAGGGCTGCTCTTTCGAGCGTCGGAAAAGTGCAGGTTGATTTATTGACTCAAACGGTATTTATTGAATGGTTAAGAGGATGCAGCAGCCAAAGGGTGGGTCTCAAAGGCGAAACACCCAGGGCCGTGGGTCGCGTGCTGCCAAAATGGACACTCGGCAGGACTCAGCGCCGTGGCGGCCGGCGTCACGGCTCTGCAAGTACCTTTCTGTGGCGCTGATATTGACGGAGATCATTTCTTAAAAAAAAAAAAAAAAGCCACGGGGACGTCACGCGCAGCGCGGGGAACAAGCCCGCATCCCTGCGGCGTCCGCGGTGCTGACGGACCTGACCGCCGGCCCGGAGCGCGGGGCTCCTCTCTGCACCCTGCGGCGGCACCCCGATGTCCCCAGGACAGCATCGATAAAGCCTGCAGGGCGCTGGCCTGCCGGACGGGAGCCATCGACATGTGGTTAGCTGTCGGGTGTGTGGAGAGGGCCGAGAACCTCCCGCGGAGGGCACAACTCGGCGCGGTCGCGAATGGCTGACGTGGCGGGCTCCGGGGACACGCTCGAAGCCTGGCCCGTGGGCAAGCGAGGTGCTGGAGAGGCTGTAAGCAAGACAGCGAGGTGATAAAATTTGCATTTGGGGGAAATATTTCTGGTGGCCGCTGGGGAGAAGGCTGGAGGCATCTGGGCCTGTCGTCCAGCACGTCAGCGAGCGCGGGGGCCACAGCGGCCGACACAGCGCAGGTCGTGGCCGGAGGAAAGCGGCCGGCCCGCGGCGAGGCGGTGGCAGCCGGCGGAGCCGGAAGCCGGTCCCCGTAGGATGCTCGCGGCCAGCGTGGCGCGTTGGTGGTCGATGCGGGACCCGGGGTCGTACCCAGCAGAGTCAGCTTTACACAACCTCCAGCACGGGCGAGGAGCTCGTGACCACTGCTTCCGTACGGCCGGTCTCTGAATGGCAGGCGTGCCCGTGGAACCAAGGCACCGTCTGACAGCGCCGTGTCTGCTCACTCCTCGACCTGACTCCACCCCTCGCTGTGTTTGAAGCCGCTTCACCTCTGACACCGAAGGGGCAGGTGTCCTTGTCTCAAAAACCCAGCGCTGTCCATCTGTGCTTTCGCCGGGCTGGCCCTGAAGCCTCGGCTTTCGGATTTTATTTTTCACTGCCTCGGTGAGTTCCTGCCATCGAGTCTCGGATTCAGCCTTTTACTTGACAATATCTATGGCTTTCACCCCTTATTTTTATGGCCTCTTGGCACAACCCTAACTTTGGGGGACCCCCGTCACTCTTCTGGGCTTCAGGTAGCTGGTGCCGCTCACTTTCGAGGTGCGGAGGGCCAGGGAGCTCCCGATGGTCTCCTTCACAGGGCGCTGACCCCCCGATGAGGGTGCCCCCATGACCTGGTCCCCACCCAGGGGTCCCAGGCGCAGGACCGCTGCTCTGGAGCTTACACACGCGAGATTTGGGGGGACACACGCCTGCAGACCACAGTAATGTTCCTCTGAAAACACGACTCTTACCACACAGTTCATTTGTTCAAACTGCTCAGGTGTAGGTGACAGATACACACTTGTAGGCGTGGAATTTTTCCGAGGTTTGCATGCTCTTAGATTTATTTTACACATATGTGCGTACGTGTGTCTGTGTGTGTATGATGATACACACGTACACATAGACACACACACACAGAGACACATGTGGCACATAATAGAGAGAAATGGTGTATAAACAAGACATTCCGTGATCTAAGTCAAACGCGGCCATTCGCAAGCATGTCGATGAAACCCTGGCAGAGGCATAAATATGGGAATAGCAGTTTGAAAATTAATAGATCATTAAAAATACCAGAATAATGGTGGCTCGCTTCCGAGTCCTGCAGAGAGAAGGCGCTTCGTCCAGAGCAGCTCAATCTGATTACACAATGATCAACCGTTGTGTCGTATGAACACTTTATTGAGCCGAAGGATTAATATTAGGGTTCCGTTTAGGCCGCTTGCCTGAGTTTCTGTCCTGCACCCTCTGCAAATTCAGTGGCGGCCTCTGCATCGATGAGTAAGAACACAGAGCCATGGAATACACCCTTTGGCACTCAATTAAGATGAATGTGTGCTGTGTCATACTGGAAAAAACCCATCATTAAATTAAGTGCCTTCATTTGCCCTGAATTACAGCTTTTTATGAAGATAAATACAAATTATTTAAATGAGAAAAACGAAGGACCGGGGCTGTCAGTTTCATCAATCAAGAGAGCCATTGCTCACCTGACTAAATCACGTCTGGGAATTCCAATGAAATCCAGCTGACTTAGGATGCGCCCTGTCTCGAGAATGAAATGTGTGTGTTGCCCGTAACTGGTCAGTGACCAGCCTGCGGGAGCATCTCAGAACGAATGCCTTGGTTTTTTTCGCTATTTTAGGGTTGATTCAAAATAATAAACAAGAAAGTAATGAGATGCTACAATAATTGATACAACTAAGCAACTGAGTTTTACCACAATAATTTCTTTAATTCGTGGTGGTAATTAAGCTTTTTAAAGAATCCTTTCGAAGATGTAAAAATTTAAAAGATGCTTTTATCCTTCTCATTCCTTAAGGATAAAAGAATCACAGAGCGCATACTTAGTGTTCCTTGCGAACGTCTCAAGATAAATGCACCCCAATCAGTCCTTTGTATATCTCTGCCGGAGGATGGGCATTTAATAAATATCTGCTGAATGGATAAACGAGCAAAGAAATATGAAAAAAGATCCAAATTTCTATTTCACTAAGAAATAGAACTTTGAAAAGTATTCGCGCCTAATCTAAAGAGTAGTCTTATTTCAGATTCCCCCCCCCACAATTTCTTGATATTATGGATAATAATACACAAATATTTATGCTTATTTGGGATTAAAAGACCACATACCTAAAAGACTTGTTTTTGTATACGATCACTTTTTTCTCTTATGTGCGGCTCTCGGAGCAAAATGGTGCCTCCCTGTTTCCACAGCAGCGATGTTTCGAAAGCAAAAATGAATATGCTAAGAGGGAAAAGCACACGAGGAAAAAACAGCCATTCGAACGTTAATTCATGCCTCCCAGAGTACGGAGTGGGATGTTCGTCGCAGTATTCACTTGTACGAAACATCA
>NW_011889058.1:215061-222622 GCF_000151845.1 Pteropus vampyrus | reverse complement strand
TTCTAGGGACCCTACATAGGGACTCGCTCTTCCTCTGTTTGGATGTTCGCTTTCTTTCATCAGAGTTTTGTGGTTTTCCGCATGTAGATCTTGTGGTTTTCCGCATGTAGATTTTGTTAGGTTTATGCCTGAGAACTTATTTTCAACGCTGTTGTAAATGGTATTTAAAATTTTTAAATTCTATTTTTTATTAGAGAAGTATTTGAATATTTTGCTATTTAATACATTTATGCATTTCCTCTTTTCCTTTTTTCTTTTTTGCTTTTATAACGCAGTCATGTCTTTCATTATATCTTCTAACCTTTTTTGTCTCAATAGATGAAGGCTGTCGATCTCTCTACATCGATTTCAAAATCTGCTACTTTACTACATTTTTTTGTTTGTTTGTTATGGTGTTCCCAACAGAAATTCAACTTCGTTTCTTTCTTTCTTTCGAATTGTTATGTCTCTGATTGCCTTTTCTTTTCTAATTGCTCCTTGTCTAACTTTTGTGGAGGACTTGAGTTTTTTTCCCCCATAAAGGGAGATGCTGTGTTGGGGCGAAAATATATGAAAAATAGTCATCGATTTTTTTTTATTTCACATTTCATGTGAGTCATGAAATTTGTCAAATGTCTTCTACATATCTATGGAAATTGTACGTTTTTCTTCAGCTTTCTTCATGTGATGGGTTTAGTTCATGGGCTCTCTAACACTGAGCCTGTTTTGGATTTTTAGGATAAGCGTCCTTGCTTGTGAAATACTTCTATTTAATATGCTGTAACGTCGTGATCGCTAACATTTTATTTCAGATTTTTGCACTGATATGTCATAAATTAGAGTGGTCTGTATTTTTCTTTACACCACAACTGTGTTATAAAAACGTCTTTCTGGCATGCTTTTATTGTCTGTAAAGATGGTGTTTTCTACTTAATTCCTTTTCTTATAAAAATTTTGTATAAATTTGATAAAATTGTATGAGATTTTTTTCTCTTGATTATTTTAAATTAAAATGAGTTTCTTCCTTCCTTCCTTCCTTCCTTCCTTGGGAGAATCGAATCAGAGTAAAAGATACACATACACACACAGAAACATTTCTAGCTTTACGGCTCCGGACAGCCTTTTCCATTTCCTTTTATTTTTTGTTTTCTGCCTTTCTCCTTGTGTTTCGGATGCGTCACGGGGCAGGGACTCATGGTCTCTGAGATCTTTTCCCTCTGTTCTTCTCCCTTTCATCTGGATGTCACTTCTTGTCTCTGATCTGCTCAATTGGGAAATTACGGTGAGAGCAAAGTTTCGTCCTGGAAGGCGTCTTTTTCCCTCTGATCCCACACGGGTGAAGCACGTCCATCACTCTGGTCGTACTGTCCCTTTAGACCTGTGCATCGCTGTGGACACACAACGTGGCGGGCTGTTGTGGGTGAGAGCCAGAGCCCCGAGGGAACAAGGGACGGCTTCGTAGAAGTGCGCGTGTTGAGACACGCTTAGTAGGGTTTCATGCTGCGTCTTGGGTGCACACGTGGTCCCACGGCAGCGAGGCATTTTGTAGAGCAAGGTCTTGAGCAATGTAGCGAATCAAAGGCACTCATTTCCCACAGGCGTCTGCCAGAGCCGAGGGGAACGGGCCGGAGCGTCGGTGGTGTCAGCCGCCCGGCCGTTGTCTGTTTCTGGGCGACGCACGCGTGGTTGATGCCGTGGTCCCTTTTCCTGGCTCTTGTCACATTGGCCTGGAATTAATACAAAATGAAAGAATTTTCTAAAAAAAGGAAACATTTGAGGAGCATGTTGAAAATTGCACATCTATTTTCCAAATGTCTCCGGCCGTGGTGTTACCTGACACCACACATTCTGGAACAGAATGATGCCCAGTTTTTATCTAAGTGTTTATAATTCATAGCTACGTTTTGGTGCATCTTCAATCACCTTGTTTAACTTGATCTCTTGAGTTTTTTACTTAAAAGCCCTTAATCACTGTTTGGAAAGATCTGCAAAAATAAAATATTTATCAGATCCAAGCACTTGTGCAAACTAAATTTTAAAAAAATCATTCATGTTAAAGCGTGTGTGACAGTTTCAAAAATTTCAGGATGTGTGCACTTAAGCAAAAAAATGTGAAAACGTCTCTGATAGACACGAGTTAACCACTAGGTCACGCCCATTTATAATAGGTATAGTTGTTTTATTTACAAATGCCTTAGCCGTTTGCTGTAAGCCCGAGAGGAAGTGATCGACAGGGCCTTTCTGGACGATTAGAAACGCCACGCCTTGAGAAGACTGCCTGCCAGGCATCCGAGACACACGGGCTCGGGTGGCTGGCTCTTCACTATGTTCACCTCTCGAGTCTAGTTTACGGGGCTTCACACACTAACATACAGTGGCGTAGCTATGTCACAAACTTCCGATATGTCAGGTGAACACCGAATCTCATCCAAACGAGGACACGTTTGTGAGTGAAATGGGGCACAGGCCACCCTGGCCAAACGGGGCTGTGTGGTCAGTGACTCTGGGGACGCACCTTCTTTCTAAAGTTCCTGGTTAGTCTGCAGCTACGTGTGTGCCCCAACGACTTCTGCTCATAATTCCCAAGTTCTTCTGAGGAAATGCTGAGGCTGAGACCTATTGCGACTGGCTTATAACAGTCACCTTGTCTGAGAGATGAAAGTAATTCATCGAAATATGACTCAAATCAAGCTACTGAGAATGGGAACGACCATGCGTGCGGTGACGGCCTCTGGGGCCACAGCCGTCCAGGAACCCATGGAGGCGAGCATGGGCGGGGCCGCCTCCCTGCATCGAGGCACAGCCTGAGCGACAGAGGAGAACCCTGTCTCCCCTCAGACACACTTTCCGGTGGGTCTAGAGTCTCCCCGTTAAGGAACTTGCTCACTGTTTCTGGTAAGTGTTTGTTTTTGTTTTGTTTTGTTTGTTTTTGGATTGTAAAGGGACAAAACAATGAACTTAAAGTTTATTTAAACCAAAAAATAGTGTATTTGATCATGTGACTGAAAACTCAAGGGGCTTCTTGCCCAGTCTGCCCCAGAGATGAACAGGCCTTGCTGGCCGGGTCCCACCTCTGTCTCTCGGCCCTTCAGGGAGAGGGTGAGCAGCGGGGGACAGTCACATGGCGCCATCCTACATTCTCTCAAGTTCAGGTCCGTGGGACGGAGAGCAGAGTGTGCGGGAGAGCCGGGCAGGGGTGCGGGGTTCAACCTGGTGGCTTCCTTGGCCTGACTCGGTCAGGCACAGTTTACGTCCTGGTCACCTTCAGGCACACAGAGCGTGGGGCGCGTTCGCCGCACCCCAACCACGGGAGAGGGCTGGGTGCCCCGGAAGAGCACGGAGATGTTGATGAGAGTTAAAGCTGGAGGCCGAACACCGGGGCGCAGGTGACCAGAGCCACTTCTGCGGGTGGCGGGTGGATGGTGGCCCTCGGGCCTCAGGCGTGTTTATCAGATGCCCGCGAAGCCCCCTCATAGGTGTGGTACCGAGGACGATCAGTCCAGCGAGGTCACACGTGGGGGACCGGCATTGAAACTCCAGCAGTGGATGCTGCCCCGAGCCTGGCGCTCCGTCGGGCGTCACCCCGAGTGTAGGGGAGGTGGGCAGGCCCAAGGCCCCGAGGGACACAGTGGACGCGGACCTGCTGGCAGGAGAATCTTAGGTGTCTGTATTTGCCAACTTGTCCTAGAGGACGTGCCTGCCACAGGAAGTATCGGAGGACAACCTTACAGATGCCACATCAGTCCTCACCGAAGGCGGCCTGTGTGAAAGGCCTGTATGTGCAAACGTGTCCAAACGCGACCATCGGTTGTCCTCACCCTTGAGTGCCACCCGGGTGACAACAACTTGGCCGGGTCCTGAGCAGCTGTGTGGCCCGTCCCCCCGCGGCCCGTCTCCCCGGCCACCGCGGCCCTCACTGGCCCGGGCCTCGCCCTCGCTCCCCGGCTTGTCCCCCTCTCCCTCCTGTGCGGGGTGCTGTCCCCCTTCCACACGGCTGACGCCACACGGGTCGGCTCCTTCTGCTCCCGCAGCCCTCTCCACGGTGACCACACCGGCTCCCCAACCCCGGCATCTGTGCCTGGATCCCGGACCGATGGCCCCGGGTGGCCCCGGCTCCTCGCTACCCGCCATCCTCGTCCCACACGAAAGTCCGAATTGACTTTTTTCCTCCAGACCCGCTGTGTTTCAAGGCTCCGTCCCCAAGCCTCAGGCTCGGGAAGCCCTGCACGTGCTGCTGTAAGTCTCTGTCATCGCGTCCTCAGGGACTAACTTTCAAACGCCCGCCACACTCGCTGTTCCTCGCTGGACATTCGTCCCGCCCTTGCTCAATTCTCCGCCCGTGCGAACTCAGATCTGCAGCCGCGCGGCTCCTCACAGTGCTCCTGTCCCCCTCCTCCGGGCCCCCCGCCACCACCTGCGCCCCGGCCTGGAGCCCGCACCTCCTGCCCGCTCCGTCCCCGCCCGCCGGCCGATCCTCGCTCCCGACAGGACGGCTTTCCAGCATCTGGAAGGGGCGTTTCCCTTTTCCTTTCTGGAAGGAAGAATGACCGTTTTTAGTAGAAAAATATGAATAAAATTAGTTAAGACAAAAAGCAGAGTGGGAAGACGTGCGACTTGCGGGGGGCTCGGACCCCGCAGCTTACCCTGCGAATCGCGGGGCGTCTGCCGCCCTGTGCTCACGGCGGACAAACGGAGACGCGTCCGTCAGGACCCCCCGGAGCCCTGGCCGTGCCGCGATCGGATGCTCTTTCAGAAACTGCTCCGGCATCTCATCGCTGTGGTCATCGCTGCACGAACGCGCGTCTTTTGTTGTTTCAAAAGGGAGGCGCGTCTTCTCCTTGCTTTGCCAGAGTCCGCTGGGAAGAAAAACGAAATTCGGAGGCAGGCAGGTGGGCCGCGCGCCTCTGTTCTGCCTCAGAAAGCCCGTGTGCACGTTCGAGTCTCTTGGCCGCGTGTGGTCCGCAACTCCCCATCTGCAACGACGAAATCTCACTGTCTGGATAGAAAATAATTCTATCAGTAAAAGTTTGTTTTCAAAATAAATAGCTCAGGGGATTCAAGTGTGCTGCTGCCTTCGCTAAGTCTGTCCGAGAGCTTTTCTAAGGCTGAATCCTTTATTTTTTTCTTATTTTTTAAATTTCCCCTCACCGAACTGCCCGCCCTAATTGTCTAACAGCCAATGCACATGTCCATGTCTCAACTCCAAGTAAATCATTTAAATTACCTTTAGAGAAAGGGTACTTTTAAACCTGTTTATCTGGTGGCTTTATATTATTACGTTTTACTCATTTTAATTAAACCAGTATTTTTTGGAAGGAAACAAAATTAAGGTGCTTCGAAATACCGAAATTTTATCTAAAGTGGCTAACATTTCATTTAGATGCTTTTCTCCTCTTCGGAAATAAACTAGGAAAGGTATTTAACATAGTTTGCATAATAGTGTGATTTTAAATTATTCATTAATTTTAAAGGTTGATAAATTTTAAATCTCTATGGCTTCCAATTAAGTATATTGCACCAATTAAGCATACTTAGGCACAAACAGCTCTGTCCCCCTTTAAAAGAGTGAGCCTTCAGAAAATAAATTCCACTCCTTGTCCAGCTCATTTACGCTGCTGTCGCTTCAAATTGGGTTTTAAGAGCCTTCTCTTCAGATTAGCAGGCACTAATATGAGCCAGATTTATAGAGTTAAACAGTAAATAACTTAATTTTTGTTAAGTTATTAATTAACAGCACCTGCGGCCCGGTGCTGTCCCCGTGTGAGGCCCGCGCGCACCGGAGCAGCGAACAGGTGTGGGCGGCGAACAGGTGTGGGCGGCGAACAGGTGTGGGCGGCGAACAGGTGTGGGCGGCGAACAGGTGTGGGTGGCGAACAGGTGTGGGCCGGGAGGCGGTTCGCGCTCTTCCTGCCGACTGGCCACACCTGGCCGCCTAGGTCCCTCCCGGCCGTGCGCACGAGGCGGACACGTCGCGAAGGGCAGAGCGCAGGACCGCGACTGCGGCCGGGGCCTGGCCGGCCAGCTCCGCCGCGGGGGCTGGGGCGCCCCCCAGCAGTCCGGGTGCCACCGCCCCCAGAGTCTGCGCCAGGAGGGGAGCCGCCGCTTCAACCCAGGTATCATCCTACTTCACCTTTAGAAGCAGCGTGCAGCCCGCCACCCTAATTAAAGGTGTTTGCCAAGTGTGGAAGTGTGCATTCTGCCACCATGCCAGGCCCCGCGCGGGGTCTCCAGTCTGACACCACAGAAGGCACGAACCACACAAGCGTGGCCCCCCGGGAGAGGTCAGAGTGCTCCTTTGACGCGAGACTCGCCGTCTGTGTCACGTCTACCTCCCTGCAGATACGCGACAATCTACCCATAGCCTTGCGTTTGGCCCTACTCTGTTCAAGACAAAATTCCCAGGATTGTAAAGAAACGTGTCATGACCTCTGCTCTCAAGAAGCTGTGGCCGACCCTCTAGGCGTCAGCTTCGGGAGAGCAGCCACTGCAGGGAGTGGGGGTGCAGGGGTGCAGGGGTGCAGGGGGGCGAGCGCTCAGGTGGTGAGGGGGGTTGTCGACACCAGAACCCGTGATATTTCTGACACCTGCTCCCGGGCTGCCTTCTCATCCGACAGCGACCTGCGGCTCACGCGCTGGGCATCAAGCAGTTTGGGATCTGTGCATCTGAGACCGCTCTCTGCCTGAGAAGCCGATAAGCCATTCAGTTGTTAAATAGCTTGGATTTGCTGAGGCCACGTCCGAGGGAAACCACACGCGACGTGCACATTCAGACAGTGGAAACCCTGAGTTTCAGGACCGTCGCTGACCACGCTCTTCGGGTGTGGTCAGATGAACGTGCTCTTCGAGGGGTGGGCCGCGTGAGGAGCCGGGCAGGGGCGGGCCGGGTGAGGGGCAGTGGCATTGAGTCCACGCGGAGAGAAGCCACTCGCGTTTCAGGAGCACGCGGCCGGGAAGAGCCGACAGGCATCGCGTGAAGGGTAGAAGCAAGATGCGGGGAAGGAAAAGGCGGCGATGCCAGGTTTGGGGCGCTTGTCGACAGCCGTGATCTACTCGGAGACACTTCGCGGGAAACTGAGAGCATCTGAAAAACATGGCAAGATACATCCGGGCAGATTTCTGAATTTTGTCGTGTTCTTCGCTTAAACACGCGGCAGCCGCCTCAGGGGGTGCTGAACTGCAGGCTGCACCGGCAGGTGTGCGAGGGCCGAGACTCTGAATTTCTAGCCGTTCCTTGGACCGTCTTTGGAGCAGCACTGCCCTGGGGTCGTGAGGCCAGTCCCGGACGGAGCCGGACAGCCAGGCTGGGTCCTCGTGGGAGAGCAGGGGTTCGGGGGAGGCAGGACGCGGGGCTCCGGCACGGACATGGCCAGTGCAGAGGAGACCTTATTCAAAAGTGGGGTGTTGCCCCTGATGACATCTCCTCGCTTTGGAAATACAGCGGGCGCCCTGCTGGTGGTCTCATGTCCACCCGTGCCATGTAGTCTTGAGGGCCACGGTCACCCCCGCACCTGGGACGGAGGTGAGGACGCAGAACACACGGCCACTGCAGAAACCTGGGCAGCTATCAAAACCGGTCGCCACA
>NW_011889058.1:207697-214115 GCF_000151845.1 Pteropus vampyrus | reverse complement strand
CTGTGGCCCTGAGGATCCTCGTCGAGGAAACGCAGACCGATTTGCTGGCCGGTTACTGCGGCCGGGGGATCGAAGCTCGGTGCTGAGTGTCTTTCGCAGTGCGGCACACCGGGTTCTTTGTATGTTCTTATTTAAAACGGAAGGGACTTAAAAATAAATCAGCGAGGAAGGGGACGGTCTGGCGAACGAGTTCAGCTTAAAGGGCAGAAGTGGGGGTCACTCACGGCAGGAAGGGAGCCGATTCTGGAGAAAAGTTAGCGTCTGGGAGCGAACGGCACGCCGAAGTTATTCGTGTTATGTTTACACGCAAAAGTAGGGCGATTCTGAGACGGCACGGGTTTCACACGCCCGCGCTTGACGGCCGTGACTGCGCTGGAGGCCGGCGCGACCTCGGACGTGACCCGGGACGTGACCTCGGACGTGACCCGGGACGTGACCTGGGCGTCCAAAGTTTCAGGGTCTCCTTTCCTCTTAAAAACTATCGACGACCTCAAAGTAGTTTTGCTTACGTGAGTGATATCAAAAGTCACGAAGGCTCTCTGGGTAAATATCACACCCAGAGGAGAAAAATAAGATGCTTCTCTGCTCCAAACAGAGCAGAAATGTAGACGCGTCCCTTCATCAGAAACTTTGAACCAAGTCTACGATGACAGAGAAAACCGTTTTCCCTTAAGATCGAAAGTCTGCATCTAACGGAGTTTCCTATTTCTGAAGCACTGAGAAGCTTTAACATTTACATAGGCTTCGGTGAGGAATCAGGACGTGCCTCCTAGGACGGGACTGAAGCTCCCCAGATGGCAGGAACAGAGACGCCGTGCGGGGCACAGCCACCGCCCTGGGAGCGGCCGCTTCCGGTTGGCTAAGTCCAGCAGGCAGGCCCCAGGCACAGCTGGTCATGTCACCATGGGAGCCGGCCGGAGAGCAGAGCCTCTCTTCGAGTATAATTCAGAAAGGCCACATGACTTCCTCCACTGGGCCGGCCGTGCCATAAAAATAAAATATATTTTGATTCATTTATCACCAAGGAAGTAGAGCCTGGTTGTCAGGCATGACCGTTGCCATGGAATCCATGTTGAGAGGCTGCCTTGGTTATTAAGTTATATTTTCATCTCCAATTAACACTGCATGGACATGTCTGATGCCGGCTGAAGCAACGGCTTCGCTCGTGCTCAGGCCTCTGTTGGTGACAGGCTGATCTCACTCTGTTCTCCCCCCTCTTAACGTGGGATTCCTTGTGAATTAGAAACAACTGTAATTTGACACCGTTAAGCTATTTCCCTGTACCAAAAAGTCACGCTTCTTGTGTTTGTTTTCCTAAACGGATGAGCTTCTAAAACCTTACCGTTCCCTGGCAGATTCTTAGATCAGCATCTAACTCCAGGAGCTTCTCCCTGATTTTGAAATGAATGTGAGTGGTCAGAGCATCGGAAACACCTGTGTGAAAATGTCTTCTGTTCGTGATCCCCGTCCACGGAACCCTAAACATTCGACCCTGTTTTCCAGACGAATAATGTTTAGCCCCGCTTACGGAGAACACCCAACGGTCAGCCGGAGCCCCCACTCACGGAGCTCGGCCCTCGGCCGGGACCGCACGAGGCCACAGGCAAGCCATGAGTGCAGCCACACACCCCTCCCCGCTGGCTCGCAAGGCCACCTTTGCTGCACACGGGGCAGTCACACGCGCTTTGCAACACATTTAAAGTATGTTGCTTCTTAGCTTTTTATTCTGCGCCATTAATCTGTCATCTATTCTTAAGCTAGGACTGCTGAGAAGGTTGTAGCTCTAAACGTTTGTCACTTGTCTTTTTTCTTCTTTTTTAAATAAAACATCTGAATAGGTAGACAGTATAACTTCCAGGATCTGAGCCCTCCTGACTCCATCCTTTGCCGGTCTGGGTGCGGGGGGCATGGCGTCTGTGTGGGTGAGGGCGTGAAGCCTGGGGGGCGGGGACAGCTGGGCTGCTGGGAGAACACAGCCGGGCGTAGCGGGCTCCCTCCTGCCATGTGGGGGGACCTCTGAAGTGTCTGAGCAGGAGAGTGACCCCCTGGATTCGGGTACGAGAAAGTCATATTTGGCTACGGTATTCCAGAAAATGCTGAGGTGATTTGAGAATCAAGCAGGAGCCACTTGCTGGCTGTCAACCTCTTTACCAGCCTGAGAGAAAGTCCAGAGAGGACAAGATGTAGGGGACAGGGGGACGCAGGTGAAGTGACACGCGCGGACTGACGTGAGCCGGCAGCGCTGGCCGGCAGCAGCTCCTGTCTGCAGTAGGGGCTCGCAGGCTGATCCTGGCTTTTAACGGGTGAAGCGTGGAGATGCCCGACTGATTTTGGTTTTTGTCCTTTCGATTGTGACCGAAACGACTTCAGCCGATCACCTTCACGGACCTTGGAGCGTCGCAGCGGGAGTCCTGATGCGGGAAATTTAAACCTGATGAAACTGTACTTGGCAACACGAATAAAATTGGCTTCGAACAAAAAAGGAACAATCAGGTGAACCCCAAGCCATACCCTCTTTTTTCCACCCATGAATAAATTACTTAACTCTACCGACCAATGTTACTCAGTGAAAATCTTTCCTTGTCCTGCTATCAGCTTAGATGGCTCCTTCTCTCACTGAATATTTACATTTCTTGACTAACTGCCGTTAATACCGAGTCTGGCGATGCGATGTCCACGGAATTATTGCACTGGAAAGTAAACAAAAATTTTTGACTACTCCGGAAAAGCTTTCCTCAAGTTCCGTATCCTACAAAGAGGCGAGAGAAAGTCACCGGTCTGAGCAGAGAAGGGGTCTCCAGGTTTATCGCACCGTGTCAGGCGGTGTTGAGAACCAGCTGCGACATCCCTCAGGGAAGTTCAAGCTTTTCCGAAAGTTGAAATTATATTTCTGGGCAAACAAACAGACGTCGTGGGTGCTCAGTGCAAAGATAACGTTACTCGTCTGACTCAAGTATTAAATTCACTTCAAAGGATTGTTTTGCAGTGTAGACATTCCGCCGTTCCTCGTCCTGGCTCTTAGGAAGCATGGGATGAGTGTTCGGCGGAAGTAACTAAAAAGAACAATCTTGAGAAACTTTCAGGAAATCAGAGTGTCATTTTCCCTGGTTTGATTTTTTAAAGAGACTGATGGGCTTTTGTGCACTTGGACGTTCCATTCTCTTAATTATGTCGTGTTTTCTAGAAAAGCTCTAGATTCAGTCTAAACTCCCCTAAGCATCTCCGAATGGCTCGTTACCCTTTTTTCGTTTGCTGACTGTCGAATGACGCTTGTGAGCGGCCTTCACGGGGACAGCCCCTAACACCAACACCATCGCTAGGATCTGTTTCGTTTTTGTCCCCAGAAAACTCTGAAATAGATGAAGATGTCATTTTAACTACAAGGCAAACTGCAGCAGAAGCACAAAAAATCATGTGCTCTTCAGTCTCCTGTTTCAAATGCTGTTCGGAGATGTCGTCCGATAAAGCTCAGAGGAGATGCTGGACCCGGAGTAAATGACGACTCGCAGGTGACTAATAAAACCTCACGCTCACATCCTCTAATAATAAAATTCCGGGGCAAAATGTGCCGACTTTGAGTATAAGGTCCCTTTGCCAGCGTCCTGGCGGAAAACCCAAGTGGTCTAGGCCTTCGAGAGTTAAAATCCAAAGAAATCGAGGTTCCAAATCAAATTACTTTATTTCTTGTGAGTGAAACGGCCAAAGCAGTTAAAGTCAGAGAAATGTCCTCTTCCCCCGTTTCTGATTCCTCACGGCCGCAGGGCGCCCCCAGCCGGGCAGCGCCCTTTCCTGGGAGATCCGCCCAGCGGGCATCTCAGCCCGGGCCTCACGTCCGGTTCCGACGGCACTGGAGACAGGGGACACGCTCAGTGCACGGAGGAGCAAATTAATGGTGACAGGGTGGCAGGGCTCAGTGACGCCGAAGGTCCACCGCCCGATCCCGCCAAAGACACCAGCAGGGCGAGACCTGGGACGGTGGGCAGCGGCCGCAGGCCACTGGGTGGGGTCCGGGAGGTCCCCAGCCCGGACTCAGCGTGCCCACGCTGGCGCCCGCCCGCTGCTCGTCACAGAAGCGTGGGCGATGCTGCCATCATCCGGGGCCCCACGCGGCTACGGTGGCAAACGAAATGGCCAGTAACGCCGCCGGCCTTTACGGTGACTTCCCTGGGGAACGCTGTCACCTGTCCGAACTCCTGGGGCCACTGCGTACGGCCCCCGCGCCGTGCGGAGCGAGGCCCCATCGGATCGCACTTGCGAACCTCCTCCCTGGGCTGGAAGGAAGCGCAAATCCACGTCTGGCAGAGGAACGAGGGCCGGGGCCTGCCTGCCCCGCACCTGCCCCGCACCTGCTCCGCACCTGCCCCGCACCTGCCCCGCACCTGCTCCGCACCTGCCCGGCTACGGAGCCTTCCCTCCTGTCGGATTAGGGAGCCCAAACGCATCCTCTGCCACCTTCAAGGGGGAAGCGAGGGCCAGGTGGACGCCCCGTCCGCTCCCGTCCGCCGGCTCCGGTCTCGGAATCTGGGGCTCCCCTCGCCCCCCGCTGTCTTCTTCCGTGTCATCTTTCCTCCCCCGCAGTCCTCTCCCTTTCCGGGCACGATCACGTCAGTTCTGTTTCCGTGTCACCTCTGCCGTTTCCGGCTGACTCTGGGCCGCTCGGGTCCTGGAGGCAGAAGTTGCCAGGCAGAGACCTTCCTGCACCGACTTGGCCTTGGGTGCGAAATCGCACTGAGCTGCTTCGTAACCGCGTTAGTTTCCTGGAGTTGCCAGAAATCTCAGATCCGACTGGCCAGAGCACCCGGAATGTGTCCTGCGGCCGCCCTGAGCTCAGAGGTCCCACATCGAGGCGTCACTCGGCCACGCTTGCTCCGCCCCTTCCAGCTCCTGGGCCCCGGCTCTCCTGAGCCCCAGCGCTGGCCGCCTCGTCGCGCAGCCTCCTCTTCCTGCGTTTGTCTCTCTGCGACCTCTCCTCGTCCTGTGAGGACACCGATCTGTGGATTCAGGGGCTGCCCCCAAACTAGAGTGGTTCCACCATGAGGCCCTCAATTAATTACGGTCCCCAAATAAGGTCACGTTCTGAGGTTCGGACAGAGCTCCAGCTGGTGGGACATGGCGGCTCAGCGCCAGCGCTGTCCAGCGTGGCCAGCGGGCACACTGTCCCGGTCACCCTTCGCTGTTACTTTCTGTGTCACGCCTTTGGCCGAGCCGCGTAGAATCCGAATCTCAGAGGTGCCAAGCTATCCACGGACACGGCATATGCGATTAACGAATTCGAAACCGTGCCGGTCGGGGCTGGCTTTGGGGGCTCTGGGTAAACACATGAGCTAAGGGTGAGTCTTCCGTGTTTTTTTCTACCTCGTCTCCGAAGGAAATTGAAAAACGAAATAGAAGAGGCATAAAATTCGAAGAACTGATCTAACACAACTGGAAACAAATCCTCAGAGATGGCACTTCGCCAGTATTTGTCAGTTCACATGAACTCAGACGCCTCTGCATATGTGGATAATTTTCGTATCAGACTCTGGCTAGTAATGAATGTACCGCTGAGATTTTGATGAGTGTGAACAATGCAAGCTGATGAGCTTTGTTATTATTGTTCCCGTTAATTTTTGAAAGGATAATGAGAGAAACGAGCACAGATAGCAAAATAACTAGAAAATGACAAAGGTGCCCAGAGATGGGAAGGAGTCATAACACCAACAACAATGGCGCCGAAGGAAGTAATAGCGATGGTTTAAGCTTTCCCTGCAGGTCAGCGAATACTGTTTCGCATTCACCGATTCTAGGCTGTTGAGCGCTAAGAGAGACACAAAGACACACTTCAAAGAAAGTAGGGTCCACAATCCAGTCCTCAGAATTTATATACTGAAGAAAAGAAATGGGGCAGAAAAATGTGCGTCAGGACAATGACACCTTTTATGTCGAAGGAGCGAGATATAATTTCCCTAAGTTAAGGTAACTTCGGTGCCAGGATGCTTCTGGTCTTTGAACACAAATTAAATTACAGGATGAACGATGCTCCGGGCGAAATCACCGTGTCTCCCGAAGAATGATTAAGGGACAACTTCATTTGAAGTTCATTAGTTACAAGACAGACTTAATCCGTGTCTTACATCTGTGAGAAAGGGCAGACGGGGACAGCCCGTGGTCATTTCAGGGAGCGACTGAGCCAGGCTCCTGAGTGCCTGGGTTGGGGCGCCGACGGGGGTGCCCGTGGCTTTGGGACCTGGAAACTGGGAATGATAGATGTCAGGTGACGCCGATGGCGGAGTCCGGAAGTCATAGCATGGCTCGCTGGAAGACTGAGTCAGGGAAAATGTGGGCAAAGAAACAGAATAAAGCAAAAACAGCCACAAAAATCCAGACCAGACGCCTGTGGAATCGGTTTAAGGGACAGTCGTGAGGGGAAGGGGAGCCG
>NW_011889058.1:202801-206437 GCF_000151845.1 Pteropus vampyrus | reverse complement strand
GCCATCGAAGCCCAGACCACCGTCCACTTTGGCCCATCGTCTCGTCATTGTCTCTCTGGGTGAAGGGTCCCGTTCAGAATCACGCGTTTCCTTCCCTTGTGTCCCCCACGCTTTTTAAGGTAAATCCAGCCCCCGAGGGGACGGCGGTAGGAGGGGCCCTTCGGGAGGGGATTCGGTCCTCTTGAACGGGACTAGTGTCCTTCTAAAACAGACCCCGGAGAGCTCCCCCACCCACCCCCGTGTGAAGACACAGCGAGGATTCAGCCGTCTGCAGCCAGGGAGCACCCGGCCGTGTCGGAGCTGGATCCTCCACGTCCAGTCTCCAGGGCGGTGACAAACCCACGCCGGCGGCTCACGACCACCCCGTCTCTGGCGTCCTGTCCTGGCCGCCCTGAGGGGTCGTCGGGCTCTGCGCCCTCAGTTCCCAGGTCACTGTGATCTTGACGCTCCAGGAGATCAGAGAACAGGTGTCTCACAGGGACCCCCAGCCCGGGTTCCCGTCACAGCCGCATCTTCGTCAAAGGTCCCACAGAGGGGACGTCCTGCTCCCCTGGGTCCTGCTCACTGTGACCGAGGTGGCGGCTTCCAGTTTTCACGCCGACTTTACGTTTATTGTAACTAATAAGTGTTGGTGGGGAATTACTTACGAACTATTTAAATATCCCCTTTCTCACCAAAATTCGATTATTCATTCATTTGCGTCGATATAGACTCCCAGTTTTCTATTTCACTTAACAGGTCGAAGTTCCTCATTGTCATTGCTTATGCTGGTGCTCAGCCTGTCTGCGGACCGGCCAGTGGGCGCCCTTCGAGCTGGCCTTGTCCCTCCGGCCAGTGGGCGCCCTTCGAGCTGGCCTTGTCCCTCCGAAACGCTCCGTCACGCTCTGCCTCCCGGCTTTCCGGCTCATCTTCTACTTTCTGTTCCAGCCTTGACACTGCCCATTTCTCCAGGAGACTTGGTTCATTGGATGGGAGCGTCTCATTTAGAAGTCATGACCTTGGTGGGCTCAGGGTCACTGGCGTCTTCCTGCCTTCAGGCCCTTTCAGTGGACAGAATGGGGAATGTATGTATGAATATAATGTCTAAGTATATAGGCGCATACCTATAAATACGTCTGTCTGTCTATCTACCTAATCTATCTATCTATCTATCTATCTATCTATCTATCTATCTATCTATCTATCTATCGTGTCTATATCCATCGTCCATCATCTATCTGTCTGTCTATCTATCTATCTATCAATCATCATCTATCTATCTATCTATCTATCTGTCATCATCTTCTATCTGTCCTGAAGTCTACAAACTCACGCCAGTCACACCAGCTCTAACCCATTACCAGTCAGTCTTGTCTCGTCTTTGCACGTTTGTAACCCCCTTTCCAGCGCTGGGGACCTGGCTCCCTTCACCTCAGCACACGTGTTGATATGAGTCATGTGGTGTTTACTAATATCATCGATCCTCTCGTATGCAGTGACCCCCCATGGCTGGTGCAGCCCCGTCGACTCCCGCTTGGACAGCCTGCACCTGCTGGGGCTCCCCCTCACTGCTTCCAGATGCCGGTCCTTGGGGCCGCCCCGTCTGCTGCCTGGGCTCTGACACCCCTCTCTGGGCCACTCCCCCACGAGGCTGCGGGAATTTCTCTGCGACCGTTGAGCATTTCGAGCCTGTGAGTGCATCTTTCCCGGGAGGGGAGCCAGGCCTCGTGGGCGCCCCGCGCGCCCCGGTCCCCGTCCCGCAGCGGGGAGAAGCGGCCTGTCAGCGGCCGCCAGACAGAGCGCCGAGTTCTTTGCCTGCCCCCGATTTGCTCCTCGTGGCAGGAACGAAGCACTAAGCCAAAACCGGGGCGCAGGTCAGTAGGTCTGTGAGCATTAGGTGAATCGTCAGGGAGACCGCAGTCACCTGAAATAACTCACTCCGAGCAAGTCTGCATTTTCTCATCCACGCTCCGCTGCTGAAGGAAATTGCCAGATGACTTTGTCCTCGTCTCGGTGATCGCCACATTGGATGCCACGCGGTAGAAACTTTCCCAGTACACCCATCTGAACCAAGATGTAGACAAAGCACTCAGTGACATGCTACGAGCCTCAGAGTTCAGAGACTTTTGAGAGTAATTTGGCGTTTAAATCATTTGAGTGTTTGTAGAAACTTAGAATCACTTTCGATTAAACTTTTCTCATTTCATGGCTGATGAACGCAGCTGTAGAAAACAATTTTTTTTTAGGCTGTGGGGAAGATGCTCTTCATCTTCTTGTTTTCGTTTAAGCTTGAGTCGAGACTAGAGCAAGACAGAACTTCAGAGACATTCATCTTCCGTGCTAATGGGCCTGCTGGATCTAAAGCCTTCGTTTAGCTGCGTCATGATCGCATTACTGTTATTCTTCTACAGAGGAAATTAATTTTGTCTTCTTCACTCTCGTCATACGTTATTCTTCTCGTGGGAAAAGGGTCCACGTGTCCATATTCTCCTTCGGACCCTAAAGAAGATGTTTGGGTGAGAACCACTCATTGGGCACACAGACGAACGTGCAGAGGCATGGAAGCACGCCGGGCGGATCTATCTATCTCCTTCTTTGATTCCAGCTCCTAGAACGACGTGTGATACATTGCAGATGTGCGACATGTGTTTCTGGAACAGAGCTGCTGCTATGGTGATTATAGCCCCACCCCCCTTTTTTATTACCTGGACTGACTTGTTGTATTTTTGAATATCTCTTTATAGAATGCAACACAAATCCAAGCAATCGCCTTTGTTGTTGCTTTCACAAGTTATGATATTCTATCTCTAGAAAAGATGACGCGCGTCTAGGATTCTGAGATCGTCGTGAGTGGGGTTTTCTGTGTGGCCGCCGGCTTGGTGGTCTGCGTGTGCAGTGCTCTGGGGATGGATTCGGTGACACAGGACAGATGCAGGGGCCCGAGACCGATGGCTTCAGTTAGAAGAGCCGCAGATGAATCATTTCGCCGGAGCCTCACACGACACATGGGTTCAGTCCGTTTCCTCACCGGCCTTTCTGGGCCAGTCCTCAAATCCGGAGCGTCTAATTACGATTATGCCCGGAGCAGCGAGGGGCACCGAGGCTCAGGCCCCGTCAGGGCAGCAGAGACTACGCCTGCCACGCGGGCCGTGCCCGCGGCGCTCTGGGACACGGCTCCAGCCGGCGCGTGCGGACGCTTGGCGGCGGGAGATGAGAATTCGCGAGCCCGCCGAGTCCCGGGAGCGGTGACGGCCGGCCCGGCAGCCACGGGTCCTTCGGGCCGGCCCTGGTCTTCCGTCACTCAGCCTGTCTAGAGTCTTATCAATTTCATCGATCTCTTCAAAAACCAGCCACTGGTTTCACCGAGTTTCTCTACTGATTTTCCAGTTTCAATTTCATTGGTTTCTGCTCTGTTATTTTTCTTCTGTTTACTCAGGATTTAATTTCCTCTTCTTTTTCTGGTTTTCTGAGGCGGAAGCTTAGATTTTTGATTTTAGATCTTTCTTGTCTTCTAATATATGCATTCCGCGCTATAAATTTTACTCTAACCACCACCTTCGTTGCAGCCCCTAATTTGATAATTTTTTTTTTTTTTCATTTTCATTTAGTCGAAAATGTTTTTAAAATGTCTTCTGAGGTTTTCTTCTTGGACTCACG
>NW_011889058.1:201394-202751 GCF_000151845.1 Pteropus vampyrus | reverse complement strand
TTTTTTTTTTTTTTCATTTTCATTTAGTCGAAAATGTTTTTAAAATGTCTTCTGAGGTTTTCTTCTTGGACTCACGTGTTATTTAAAAGTGTGTCGTTTAGTCTCTTTGTATTTGGGGCATTTCCCTGTTGTCTTTTTGTTATCGATTTTTAGTTTAACTCCATCGTGATCCAAAAGCAGACATTGTGTAAATTCTAATTTTTAAGTTCACTGAGGTGTGTTTCATGGCCGAGAATGCAGTCTCCCTTGGGGAAGTGTCCGTGGGAGCTTGAGCAGAACGTGTGTGCCGCTGCGGAGGCACGGTCCACAGGTGTCCATCCTGTCCAGTGGGTGGCCGGGGCCGCTGAGTCCAGCTGCGTCCTCGCCGACCTGCGTGCTGACCCGAACACTTCTGCGGGCTGCTGTGGGACTCACCAGCGACAGTCATGGGTCCCACTGTTTGTGTTCGCAACATCACTGGCTTTTGCGTCGCAGAGTTTGCCCGCGGTGGTTAGGCGCGTGCACGCGAAGGGTCGTTCTGTCTTCTTGGGGAACTGACCTCCGTGTCAGGACATCATGCTGCTTTTCACCCCGGGCAGCTTTCCTTGCCTTGAGGTCTGCTCGGTCTGGAATCAGTGCAGCCACTTCAGTATTCTTTGGATTAGAGTTAGCATGATATGCTTTTCTCTATCTATTTTTAACCTATATGTGTCTTTATATTCCCAAGGGGCTCCTGGCTCTTCCTGGTTTTCCGGCCTGGCCAGGCGCTCTAATGGGCTTACTGGTTCTGTCCGTGGAGCATGGCATATTGTCAGGATCTTCATTTTTGGAAGATTAATGTGTGATGTGGTTTCTTTGAAACTCGGTTCCGTTATAACAATTCTAGCTTTCTGATACTAAATAAAAAATTGTACTTACCGCCCCAAATCTGACGAGCAGCTTTTGATAGGGATGGTATGCTTTGGAAAGAAATGGTTTACGCTCTATCCTTCTTCCTCTCTTCTGTACCACGTCAACATTTTCTAACTTTCAGCAAACACTCGTAGCCTGAAGCACCTCTGTCCTCAGCCGAGGCGGAGGTTCGCAGGCACGGAGCTCGCTGCTGGGCACCGGGAAGGCAAGGGACAGAGGCCTCTGTCGGGCGGAGAATTTCACAGAAATTTTCACGCGGAAACAACTTAACACGCACGTTGGGCGCCGGAGCTCTTTGGGCACGAAGATTCATGCAGCGTACGCAAAAAGGAAGGTGTCCGGCGGGGGACCGCGAGTGGCCGGCCCGCCGGGCTCTGCGCGTGGGCTCGATGTCGCAACGAGGGACGTTTCAAGAGAGTTCTTCCCATGCACCGTAACGGCACGTGCGTGTGCACACACGCACAGA
>NW_011889058.1:194764-199269 GCF_000151845.1 Pteropus vampyrus | reverse complement strand
TATGGGAACGATGTAATGCGTTTCTAACGTAGCCAAAGAAGTCCTTCCCTTCCGATGGCCCCACAAATACTACGATGCTTGTTCAGCCACTAATTTAACGAGTGTCCACTGCGTTCCCACCACTCGTTAGGGACACCCGGGGAAAACTTTGCTCAGCTGTTTCGTTTGGCCCGTTTGCTCAGGGAAGGGTGGTGAGCGCTGGCTCCCGTGGCCTCCTGTACTGAGCAGTGGGGACATAAACTGCCATAGGACTCAGTTCCTGCCACTAGAAACGAACCATGTAGCCGATGGCTTACTTTGCTGCTTTATTTGAATATTTCATGATGTGTTGGGGGTAAATATGTTGAAAAGGCATTTCCTTCTCAGGCCACTCAAGACTCAAGTTCAGCCGACAGGCTTGTCCAGCGCCCAAGAGTCGCTGAAGGCCCCGAACCCATGACGCTGGGTGTCCAGAAACGCAGGAAAAGGCCCGGGGGTGCCGGGGAGTCGAAGACGGGAGAGCGTGCCCCCCAGTTCCTTCGCCCGCGGCTGCGGCTGCGGCTGACGCTGGGCCAGGACCAGCGCCGGCTCCTGGGTTGTCGGATTTCTCCCTCTGGTGCTGGTGACGTCGCCCTTTCTTTGGGAAACTCACTCAAAATACAGCAGACTTAGCGAAATAGGGCACGATGACGGGAGAGGAAAAGCTGCATCTCGTTGTTTTTAACACTCACATCTCTATCACGTTACAGCGTTTACGACTTGTCAGAAGGTGAACGACACTACGTCACCTCATTGTCCACCGTTTCTGTTTTTCTTGCGGTCATTTAAATGCTGCCACCATGGCTGCTGTGGACATTTATGATTCTCTCAACCCCATGGCTGAGTTCTGTCCCCACTGGAAGCCGACGGCCCCAGTGGGCTATTTCTTACTGTGGTCTGACTTGAAATTTTCTAGTTGAAAAACATGTAATAACTTCTTCCTCTGCCCCGATTCTAAGTTTTGCCGTTCAATGTTACTTGGAAGTATACACTTTTAATGTTTTTACTACTAGTAGAAATAAAATATATTAATCCCCGCAACATAAAATACATGTGAGAACAAAAGATGTCGCCACAGCCTTGAGGGGTTGCGCAGCTAACATTTTATAGCTACAGTAAGAAAGAGAGTCGGTTAAATAAGCTGGTCATGACCTTATTACACGGATGTTCTCACTGATTCCTGTGGTCGTGCAGTGTGACTTTTGCCTGGTCATTTTGACATTCCCAGGAGAGGAATATCGACAACCTATGTGTAAAACATTAAGACCGTACATGGTAAAGGTGACAGCTGTCCATCACACCGAGGACTGGTTGAGGATTTTATTAGAAATAATAAACCCCAATCCGCCATCTAACGGCCCAAACTTTGCTCATTACGATAGTGCGCCCTCTCATAAACGTTCCCACCGGGTACGGGTTCGACAGGGAGTGAGCGGAAATGGGGGGGAGGGGACGCGTCTGCCAGCGTGGGGCGTCCCAGGAGAAGTTTGGAGGGGACGTGGGCACTTCTGCTTTGATGATTCCTCTTACTGAAAAGCTGGAGCGAATAAGCGGTGCTGTCTCTAACAGTACTTTGGCCATGTGGGGGCCTGATTCTTTTTTTTTCAGTATAAATAGAGAATTTATTAAATTTGCAATAAGAAAAGAAATTAAAAACATTTGCCTTCATTTGTTTTATTTCTTTCTATGTTAAAAACAGACAATTATAGATACGAGGCTTTGGAAAGTTAGCAGTTTATTAAAAACTTGGACACACCATTTCAAGTATTCGCTCAGGAGGAACGAAAATGTGTTTCTACAGCAAGACCTGGGTGTGAATCCAGAGACAGATTTTATGTACTAAGCCCCGGAGTACAAACTACTCAGGTGACGCGGGTAGGTGAGGGGCGCACCAAATGTGGTTTATCCTGCAGCGAAACGCTCCCCGGCTTCGCAGAAGGAGCAAACTGCGCGAAACGGCTCTAAGGCGCTCGCCCGGTAGGGGCGGAGACGGGAGAGCCAGCTATGCAGGACGTGGGTCGTGGGTCGTGTGACACCCGGCGACCCAGGCTCCCGTGGAGGGTGAGCCAGGCCGGGGCTGGGGGGAGGGGCGGGTCACTGCGGTCGAGCTGCGAGGTTCGGGATCGGGTAGCAGGGAATGTTCAGAAACCGGGTCGGCTGTCAGCCCCTCAGGGAGCAGAGAGAGCCACGTCTGCACGGCTGCCCCGTTCGTGCACCCCCTCCCACCTCCTCTGACCAGGGCGGACGCCCCCCGAGATGCCGGGGTCGAAGGTGCACCCCACAGCGGAGGAAGAGCCTTTGGTGTAGAGCCCTGACTTGACTGGCACCTCACAGGGGCCCGGGCAGGTCCGCCAGGTGGGACATCTGGCCGGGCCTCGCCCACGCTGCCCCGGGCTCGCCAATGGGCCGCCCCTCGCTTTTGTAATTCTACGCTTGGACGCTGGTTTGGTAGGCCACGATGACTGTCACCGCATTAACGAGATGGTTTCAGGGTGCCCATGCGAGGCTCCAACGCGAACTCGTGCCTCTGCCCCAAGAGAAGCAATACTTTCACCTGGTCAAACCAGACCCGGCACGCAGCTGCCCGGTTACGCGCGAGGGTGTGCAAGCGGGGACGATCGGTGTAAGAGTTCCTACGAACGCAGACACTTTCATACGTGCTAATTTAACGTCTCTGAAGTTATTCGTAGTTCTCCCGCTGCCTTCTGAGTGGCTACTTGTAGCTTATGGGTCATTCGTCGAATACCGTGATGACCAGAACTGGAGAAACGCAACCAGGGGCAGGTGCCCCAGGGGACTGAGACCTCAGGGGTGGAGCGGGAGCCGCTGGGGCGGGAGGGTGATGAAGGAAGCAGCGGAGGGAGATTTCGGAGAAGAGATGCATCTAACGGGGCCGGGGACGCCACGTGGCCACCACCGCAACTCGCCGTGGGGCCCTGTTGCCGGCCATCTCTCCGTAAGGCTCTGCACAGTGGGTTTCCCTTCTCAGAAGGAAGAGGATGGATGAGTCTTGGTCCAAGGCCAGAGCAGGAAAAGCCCGGCGTTCGCTCTCATCTGCGTGCTGGTCACTCGTCACGCTTGCAAATAAATGTAAATGTGCAGCAGGATGAAGCCCGTCCCGTCGGAAGATGCACAGCACAGCGTTTCTCCAGCCGGAGTGTTTTCCGGACAGACTGTCACGCAGCGGTCAGTGAGCAGCGGTCAGTAAGCGGTCACTCCCCAGGGCACCGAAAACCCCTGTTATCTGAGAAAGGAATTATTCCCTGAGAAACGAGTCCCAGCGAGCTGCTGTTGTAATTCTGCTCAGCGGTGGATTTTCTGATGGATGTCGGCAGTGGCCCCGACTCAGCCCTCGCTTCGGGGTGGTCTCTGAGTTCACTGCGACCTCGGGTCCAGGGCTGGCAACAGCTGTCGTCAGCCGTCGGGACTCCCGAGGGCCGAGGACCAGCGCTCTCTGTAAACGGATCCGGAAGGCTTCTTGCTTCTGTTCGCGAGTCTCCATGGTCAAATGAAGATTAAGCCGAGGTCCCGGGGTCCTGGAACCTTCACCTGCTCTTGAACTCCGGGGTGCTGCTGCGTCTCCCCCGACCTCTGACACAGTAAGAATTCCGTGGGATGGTTTAGTCTGCAAACAACCATTGAGAGAGAATGACAACTGAAAATTGCTGGCTTCGAGGTTTGTCTAGATTCCTGACTAAATTGAATAAAAGCGGAGGGAGGATCCTTTAGAGAGAAAGAGTCGAGAATACTGGTGGAAATGAGCATCCCCCAGATGTTCGGGGAAGAAAACGGGGGGAAACAATTTGTGGAGACCTTCCCAGCCGAAGAAGTTTTCTCCGGAACCTGCAGCCATGGGTGTAAATGTATGCAAATTCCCTTACAATCTTTGACTCTGATATTTTTGTAATTTGACATGAACGCATAACGGAAAAACTTATAATAGGCAAACGCATGCATTTTTTCACACCTTTAAGCACAGTTTAAACGCCGTTGGAAGAAATGTGTTTTCGACAGCTGCTTTTTAACTATGTCGTTTAAGGAAGCGAGGTGAAGGTGTGGGCGTCAGTGCAGGAGGCACCGTGCAGGGACGAAGGAGCCTCCACGGCGCCTGGCCGCCCGCGCGGGGGCGCCCGCGACTCACGCCCTCTGCGTTCGCCTGGCCAGGCTCCCGTTTCTGGGTGTCTGTTTTCTGAGATGCTGTTGTTTTCTGAGACGCATGCTCGGTGGCTCCAGAGTTCAGAACGATGCTTTGAAGGTCCCGATATTCAAGGCTGATTTATAGAGTACTGGGCCCAAGTCACTTTTCCGCTGAAAAAGGCTTGCTTGGGCTTTCATTATCCTCCTCTGATTGACCAAAATTTCTGGCAACGCAGTTGAGAGTCTGTCAAAATAAACCTGAACAACAGAAAGAGTCACAGCCATTCAAGCTCCCCATTTGCTCCGCCAGCCTCCACCGCAGGCCACTGTGGGCTGGACCCTGGGATAGG
>NW_011889058.1:192475-193074 GCF_000151845.1 Pteropus vampyrus | reverse complement strand
CGTGCATGTGTGTGAGTGTGCATGTGTTTGAGTGTGTGAGTGTGCATGCATGCGTGTGCATGCATGCACGTGTGAGTGTGTGCGTGCAGGTGAGTGTGAGTGAGTGTGTGTACGAGTGTGTGAATGCACGTGCATGCGTGTGTGTGCGCGTGTGTGAGTGTGCATGCATGTGTGAGTGTGTGTGCGCGTGCATATGTGTGTGTGAGTGTGTGTGCGTGTGTGTGTGTGCCTGATTTGGGCTCCTAGGGGCTGTCACTCTGCTGTAGGAGGTGACTTTGTTGGACGGAGTATAGCAACGGCAGAGAGGGGTGTACGACCCAGGACCACAGAGGCCAGATGGACGGGTCCCAGGCCACGTGGCAGCGATGGTCGCAGTGAGCGGCAAAGAGACGTGGAGCGGGCGAGGAGAACACAGCGTCCCAGGGTCACCAGCGGTCAGACGGCCGGGGCACTGCGTGGTCTACACAACAAAAATCCAGGCCGTAGGGTCGGGAGGTGGCGGGCGGTCGTCCAGCAGACGCACAGTCTCGTTCCCACCCTCCAGCCCGGGGCCGGCCGCTGCCGCTGTCGGAGGCGCCGTGTCCCCAGGAGGAGGCCGT
>NW_011889058.1:185644-191765 GCF_000151845.1 Pteropus vampyrus | reverse complement strand
GTGTGTGCACGTGCATGTGTGTGAGTGTGTGCGCGCGTGCATGTGTGTGAGTGTGCATGTGTGCATGTGCGTGCATGCATGCACGTGTGAGTGTGTGCGTGCAGGTGAGTGTGAGTGAGTGTGTGTACGAGTGTGTGAATGCGCGTGCATGCGTGTGTGTGCGCGTGTGTGAGTGTGCATGCATGTGTGAGTGTGCATGAGTGTGTGTGCGCGTGCATATGTGTGTGTGTGTGTGAGTGTGTGTGCGTGTGTGTGAGTGTGCCTGGTTCGGGCTCCCAGGGGCTGTCACTCTGCTGCAGGAGGTGACTTTGTTGGACGGGGGGTACCAACGGCAGAGAGGGGTGTACGACCCAGGACCACAGAGGCCAGAGGGACGGGTCCCAGGCCACGTGGCAGCGATGGTCACAGTGAGCGGCACAGAGACGTGGAGCGGGCGAGGAGAACACAGTGTCCCAGGGTCACCAGCGGTCAGACTGCCGGGGCACTGCGTGGTCTACACAACAAAAATCCAGGCCGTAGGGTCGGGAGGTGGCGGGTGGTCGTCCAGCAGACGCACAGTCTCGTTCCCACCCTCCAGCCCGGGGCCGGCCGCTGCCGCTGTCGGAGGCGCCGTGTCCCCAGGAGGAGGCCGTGCAGCAAACACCCGGTGAGCGTCCAGCTCAGATGCCCCTCGTTCTCCACCGAAGCCTGTGGACACTGAGTGGCCACACCTGGGGAAAGGCCATCACAGTTGCTAGCACAGCCGGACACAGGCCCACGTGACGCTGAAGCCGGGGACTGAAGAATCACCCTGTAGGAGTGGGGTCCAGTGTGGAAGGGGGAGCCCTCCCAGGCTCGTCGGCTCTGGGGCGCCACCTGGTGGTCCTCCCCGGGGCCTGAACGAATGCCGAAGCATTGATCCGGCCTCCACGTTGGTTCTGTCTCCACGCTGGTTCTGTGCCCCTTCGGAAGGTGACAGGAAATGCTAACATGTCCCCATCCTGACCAAGAGAGCCAGCCAGACACCATCCCACATCCTGCGGAGGGAGGTCAGAGGCTGGTGCCGCCTCGAGGGACGTTAGCTTTTCATCGTTGGGTTCTAATCAACTGTTTTCACAAAAATTCCATTTGCAAATTAAAATAAAACTTTTAAAAGTCTTTGAGTTATTCAGAGGAATGATGCTATGAAATTTAAATGTCATTTTAATGTAAACATGGTGAACGTTCGTATTTATTAACGAAGACGGGACGTGCATGTCCCCATCCGGAATGACGCAGTCGGCCGCGTGACAGACGCTTCCCGGGCTGCATCGCACACGCACACGTGCACACACGCGATGGCCTTGGCGGTCCAGAAGCCCATTGCGTTTCAGACACGCGTTGGTCCACTTCCCACCTGCGAGTTCGCGATCTGCTGGGACTTATTTATTTATCGTCGGATTTATTTCTTTAATAAAGTATCCTCACGACCAGCCGCGTGTCAGCGCAGGGTTTTCGAAAGTCCTTTGTCTCCACTGTCCCTCGGAAGAGCTTTACTTCGGCGTGTGACTAGCGCGTCGTGAAGCTTAATTCCACCTTCTCTCTTGTGCTGGTTCGCGTTTGATGTGCTTCGGCCTCGTTTGCTCTTTTCCAGGTTTCCCGCCCTTATCCTGCTGCTATGTGTAAAGCGACACAAATCGGCTTTGCGGTTTGAAGATTGCTTTTGCTTCTGCCTTGCCCATCCTGAGAGGACCACACCGTGTTCGTGGCGAACGCCTTTCTCATCTAAAGCCCTCGTTTTGCATTTGCCTCGAAGCCAGCTTGGGGCACCTCCGTCCCGCCCTGGGAGAAGCCTGGTTCCCGCACCTGCTGTGTGCGGTGGGGCCGGGCCACGAGGGGACCGCACGTCCTAAAACTCAGCGAGCGACGTCTCCGTAAAAGTCGACAGACTTCGAGGAGTGCACCGGGGACTGTCCTTGCGCGGGAGCCGGCGGCGAGCAGCGAGCAGCCCCGAGAACACCCACCGGTGCGATCGCCGGGGCTGGAATCGGCCTCTGTCGTCTGCGGCACGGCCGGGGTAGGAAGCCGGCTGCTCCAGCAAGCTGCACTGTCTACTGAGCTGCGCTGGAAATAACGGACTGTCCGTATGTCATGGATTGCTGCAGACGGAGGGCGGTGTCCCCCAGAAAGTCCGATGCATAAGAATGAGGTAGGGTGTGAAGGACGGGGCGCCCCAGCCAGATGCGGGGGGCCTGAGAGCCCCTGCGATGACTGCCGCCTGCTCATGGTTCCGCCTGTGAAGCACAGTGGCCCCAAGAGCCAAATGCCAAAGACGTGCGGGAAGCTGGGCATCTGGCTTTGTTCTTCCGGACGCCCAGAAACGGGAAGGAAAGTCTGTGCGTGCAGATCCGGGGAGCCCCGCGTTACACACAGAGCAGGGCGACGTGCAGTCTGGGGGTGTGCTCCTCCCTCCCGGCTTTTCCCAGATAGCACCTAATGGGCTTATTCTCATTATTAAAAGTCGCCACCCAAGGGACGGTGCGTGCGGGCGGTCACATTATTGCCACCGGAAGTCTGGTTTCCACCAAAAAGTACTGCAAATTATTCTTCATATCGGTGAGAAAAGATCTTTGTCTTCTGATCATGTCACCTAAATATTTTCATATGCATTGTGCTATTTTAGCAGTGGAAAATGAGTATGTTCTAGCTTAGTTCTCAAGAAAACAAATTACTGGCATAATATGTAGATATGGCATGAATATTGGCAATAGAAGTAGATGAGCTAGTTGATGTCAAGCTGTTTTAATGATCAACTATTTGTGCCTGGAGTTGTCCCTCCTTAATCACTGTCTTTTGTAAACAAAGCATTTTATGAGTATAATTCTTCGTGATGCTGCATTCGATATAATGCTTTAAGACAAATTGAGTGCGACTTCTATGAGGACATGTCTGACAGCTTGAACTATTAATCCAAAGCTCTCAGTCATGATGATTGATTAGAAAAGATGGATGCGATGTTATTGAACATTTTTTAAATGAAATGCATTATAAATAGAGAAATATCAGATCATTTCTTATAACTAGAATATAATTTAAAAAGACACGCATTGATTTTATTCTGTGGAAATTTCTCGACTTGACTGATCGTTCTAATTACAAAGTTTAAAGGGATGATTTTAACTTCGTGCTGTAGCCTTTGCTCAGAATTTTTATTTGATTTTACAATTACTGTACGTATAGGGGAGTATTTCAGTAAAGCTGTTGAAACCTGCCCTTCCGGGAATCTGCCATTTTCTGTGAGGTGCAGATGACTTGTCAGAATAAGCGCCCCTTGCCCTGGACTCCCATGGGGCTTGGAGTTCTCCTGGATGCGAGCGACAGCGGCTCACGGGGCAGGGGATTCTTGAGAAGAGCCACCTCTCAGGGTATTTCAAAGGGCAGATTTTCCAGTTGCCAGAATGATGGGTGCTGCTTTTCCTCTGAAGAAGATCTTCATTAAAAGTGTGGTCACTGCTGATTTTTCTGTCACTGCGATGTTTTGCACCTACGAGAGGAAGTTATGGTAGAGGGTAGAGAGGGACAGGGTGTGGCAGGTGGACGGGGCGGGACGTGGCAGGTGGACGGGGTGGGACGTGGCAGGTGGACGGGGTGGCCGCTTCTGATGAAGACCGACTGACGGGCCGGGAGCAGCCTGTCTGCGTGGAGGCGAAGCTCTGGGCCGTCGGGGGGAGCATGAAGTCACCCCCCGGCCCAGCCCCGCCTGCCCGTCAGGCCGGCAGACGGCCTCTGGGACTCCCCAGGGCCCCTCAGGTCTATGCGGTCGGCCCGGGCATCGGAGCTTTTTAAAGCTCCCCCGGGGACCGCCTCTGAGCAGCACAAAGCCCGATGGGAGAATCCCAATGCCGGCAGCATCGACACCAGGATTACTTTGATCGAAGGGTCCGGGCCGACACCAGGGGACTGTGTTCTCACGCATGAGCCCGTGCGGGGTCGGCCCGAGGCTCCTACTGGGCACACAGCCCGGGCTGCACCCCGGGAAGCCCAATTTGTGTTTTGGGGTGTGACCCGGCTCTGGACAGTTGGAGCCTTTCGCGTGGTTCTCCCCTCTGGAGCGTGGCAGGGTCCGGCCGGGCCTCGGGGCTCGGGCCGGCGTGAGTGGGGTGCTGAGGACGGGCCGTGGCTCTTCCGTCCAGAGTCGGGGGCTGGAGGGTGAGGACAGGCCGAGACTGCTAAATACCAGGTAACAGACAAAAGCTACTTCAAACGCAGCACAGAGGCTGGAGCAGCCAACACGGAACACCTGGGCAAAGCCCAGCACACACACCGTGAGGGTGAGACCCGGGGCCTCGCGAACGGGTCCCCTCAGCCACGGTTGCATCTTCTAATTACAAAGAACGGACCGTGCGCAACAAAGGAACGTCGAAGGGACGGGTGTTGCACGTCACTCCTGAAAGTAAACAAAAAGTCGTTCCAGTCCAAGTTTGCTGGGCGTTTTCATGACGGATGAACGTGACTACACAGCGCCGTGTTCTCACAGGAGCCGCGGTGGCCTCTCGTTTAAGTAAGAATAATACGCCCTGTGATTTCCGATCTATCTCATCAGACACGATAATTGGGCGTCATGGAGACATTCTTTAGACATTATCTCCTTGCCTGCACTTTCCACCCACGCAAGGTTCCAGAAGAAATACGTGAACAAACAGCCAAGAGCCCATTAAAACCCAAAGAAAAAGAGACAGAGTGATCCTATCTGAAAGTCCCCCAAGCCCTAAGACGACGCTATTACCTGGAGGACAAAGCGATGACTCCGATCAGCTTTGCAATCACCCCCCTTCCACAGCCGCATTATAAATAATTTCCTCTAATCGGTGGTGCTTGGAGTGGCCTAAATGATACTTGCAGCCACGTCGGTGACTTTGTCTCTGAGAGAAGAGACTTTGTCTCTGAGAGAAGAGATGCACGCAATACTCTCTCACGAATATTTTTATTTTCTTGGGTGATTTTTTGATGTTATTTTAAGAGTTTCTTAATTTTTCTAAAATTATTTCGAAGGCAATTGAGTGGCAGGTGTATACATGAGGCTACAAAAATCTCTCAGCTCTTAAAGACAATATTCTGTATAATCGATCAATACTTGCTGTGTCAGCTATCACAAATTTAATGTTAAATGTCATGATATTTTCTCAATAAATTATGAATCCAAAAGGGTTATCTACTCCTGCCGGATAATTTTCATCACACGGAACAAGATGGGACTGGTCATCGGAACGCATTTTGGAGTGAGACACTTTCATCACTCGAATGGCACAGACACGGGGGGCGGGGGAAGCAGGCCCGTCAGGAAAGCCGGTGGGAGCAGGCGGGGTACTCGGGGAAGTCACGTCCTGTGAACCGGCACGGCCCACAGCATGCCTGACTTCCAGGTGCTGGGGACACGCCGCCGAGCGCCGAGAAATGCTCCGTGGACTGACGCTTCGCGGGGTTTGAGCAGTCGGGTAAGAGGCCCCGGTGGCGAGGGGCGTGGGGAGCGGCGCTGAGTGGGGCGGGCGCCTCGGCCGAGGGGTCGCGGGGCAGGTGCAGCAGCTGGGGCCCAGCCTTCGGAAGCAGCCGTGACGGGGGTGCTGAGACACAGCCCTCCCAGGAGGCTCCCGAGATGGGGCCGAGCGTGGGGGCGTTCGCCGGGCAGGGAGGCTGGACCAGAGCTGGGCAGAAAGAAGTGACACGAGCCCGCGGTGCGGAATTGAGCGCGGACGCACGCGGGCCACAGAAGGGGGGCGCCTTGGAAGAGGGTGCCGATGACGACGGTGGCAGCTCTGTGTCCCGGGAGTCAGCTTTGAGAAAGGCGCCGTGCCCCTGTCCCATCGGTCTTGCTGCTTAGTTGTCCTAGGAGACAGACATGCTGAGTCGTACACGACAGAAGCCCGGGTGTGAATCTCGGAAAGGTGAGACGCGGCGCCCGGGTGATTATCCAAGTCCCACCGTTAGACGATGCTCCACGCTAAATATGTTCATTTCACGTGGCTTTAAACGAGTAACGAAGCGCCTTCTTGACCAGCGGCCCCCCAGGCCCGCCTTCTGGGGGCCTGGCCGTCGGCCCAGCAACGCGGCTTCGACACATTTGAACCTCCCCCCCCACCCCACCGCCCCACTTCCCGCTCTCGGG
>NW_011889058.1:181905-184429 GCF_000151845.1 Pteropus vampyrus | reverse complement strand
AGTCCCACCGTTAGACGATGCTCCACGCTAAATATGTTCATTTCACGTGGCTTTAAACGAGTAACGAAGCGCCTTCTTGACCAGCGGCCCCCCAGACCCGCCTTCTGGGGGCCTGGCCGTTGGCCCAGCAACACGGCTTCGACACATTTGCACCCCCCCACCCCACTTCCCGCTCTCGGGGCCCCGGGAACCTGACTCCTGGCTCTACGACGGTCCTTAAATTCTCCTGGGGAAATAATCCACCTTTCTTAAGAGAGAATCTGTGGACTATTATTCAGGCATGCAGACAGACGCTCACTGGGCGAAAAACCTTGGAAACCAAAATTTTCTTATCCAAGAAATCTAGTCTTATGCAATATAAATAATGAGCATGTGGGATTCCGCTTTCTGTAATTAACCATGTTTAAAACGTGTTTCTTATCTTTGACCTTGTTTTCCTTTTTTTCCTGAGGTGCCCTGACATTGAGCCTTGATTTTCCTGTCGAATGTTCGAAACTTTAGTTTGCAGTCTGTGCAAGGGGTGCGCGGACACCGCGGTGCGCTCCGAGGCCCGTGCGCAATGTCGTGGGGTTCGCCTCTCCCTGCTGCGCCCTCCTCAGGTCCGGGTGAAGAGCGTTACTCCCACGCTTTGCAGGAAGAACCCTCACGCTCCCCTGAAGGAGCCGCGGCATCACAGACACGCTCTTGCTCTGAGAAGCTTCTCCGTGGGCAACAATCAGGTGCAGGGATCGATCGATTGACTAAAGTCTTCGCTGGGTGTTCGTGGCGGGAGCTGACAGGCTCGGCTCTGTGGGACCTGTGGAGAGAGAGAAGCAGCCACTGGCCACGAGCACGTAGCACTTCACCGGCAGCGGGGGTCACGCTGGGACGTGCACGGTGGCCGGAAAGCAGATAAGACCAGCTGAGTGTCACCTCGCAGCTGCATGGGTCAAGCCCAAAGCGAGACCCGGCCTCTGCCGCTCAGAATGAAGCGGAAGCTCCTGTACTTGTAAGTGTGACGTTTAGTGACGGCGTGGACTAAGGAACGATTACCCAACACCTCGCAGTGCTGAAGAAAATCCTGGGAAACGCTGACCGTACAGACCGTTCCGGGGTCACCCGCATCAAACAGGGTGACGGGAGTGGCTTTGCTCACAGAGATGATTATTTCACTCAATAACAACGTGGAGCTGCCCTTTGGGAATCGCCAAATCCCCGGGCAAATTCCTTCTCATATTCGTTTTTGTATCTGGGGTGATTACGAGTCACTTTGGGAACACACTGTGTCACGCGTTTGGGATTTGGTATTGCCGTACCTGGAGGTTATTTTGAAGCAATCGTTTTCCCGACATTGTAAGATCTCCCTCGGGTATCGTGCTGGACGCGGTCTCTTCCCCTCCCCGCTCCAAGTTCAAAGCCGCCTCTGCGGGTGCACACGCCGCTGGCCTCCGCCTCTGACACGCCGTGCGGTCCCTTCTCCACTCGGTGACCAGACACCTTTCTCAGCAAAACCCTGTCACTCGTGCACTTGGAAATTCTCAGAGACCCAAGCACTGCCCACCAGCCGGAGAGTCAGATCTGAGTGATTCAGAAGGTCGAGGCCCCCGCACCCTGCCGACCGCCTCCTGGGCCACAGCCTCTTGCTTCCTCCCCGACTTGCCGCCTGGCCTTTTGTCCCAGACACACGGAGCATGTGCCCGCCCTGGGCCACCGCGCTCCCCACCCCGGGGGCCGAGTAGGGCTTCGCCTCCTTCCCCTTCACACTATGTTTCGGCTCCGTCCTCTCCTCTGAGAAGAGGAGGTGCTGACCACACCATGCGGGAGACACCGCACCCCTCGCGGCAGCTAACGGAGCCGGAGCCGTGGCGGTCACTCAGTCACGCTCTTTATTGCACCCCCCCGTGTTGAATCGTCACCCCTCATTCCTCCGGTTCATTCCCGAGGTCCCCACCGGGATCTGCTCTTCAGTCTAAAGCTTTATCCTCGGAGCCACGGGGCGTATTAAACACTCACCACAATGAATTCAGGTCGGCAAATAAGCAGTCGCTCAGGCCGCTTCGCCAGGGGCCTGCTCTCTTCGGGAGAGTTCGGGCAGGGTCAAGAATGTGTTATAATCAGGCTGAGAAATAGTGCGTCGATGAAATAAAAGGACAAGGGTGCGACGTGCTCGTTTACTTCGCATGGGCTATGGCTGCGACCGTTGACAACTGACTGGCAGCCGGTCGCCAGCCGTGACGGAGGCTCCCTGTCATCGGCAGGGCTCTTGAGCGGAAACCCAGCCCCCGGGGCCGTGCGTTTAGGCTGCGGCGGTGCCAGAATCTTGTCGTGCTGCTGTCTGTCCCCTGGCCGTGCGGGCGGAGGGGACCCAGCTTCAGCAGAGCGTGGCTTCGATGAGGGCGAAGAGAGAGTCGGGTTGACTGAATGTCATGGGAAAAGGCTGCTTAGGGTTTTCAAAAGGCGTCTGCCCCACGCCTGTGAAAACAGCGAATCTCATCGGGGTTTCGGCTGTGCTGTGAGATGGGAAAGGGGGGGCACAGCGGGACGC
>NW_011889058.1:175943-180865 GCF_000151845.1 Pteropus vampyrus | reverse complement strand
AGGAATTGTCTCAAACCCCTTCTCCCGGGATGACTGCGAGGGGCTCTCCATCGGTGCCTTGGAACCTGTAATGACGACACACGTGTCCTGACGACTCACACGCACACTCAGCTCCCCTCCTCTGAATGGCCAGCACCCACGGGCCCCTGCACCTCAGGGTGGGGACGGGCTCCCCGGCAGCCTCGGCACCCCACTTCCCACCGGAGCTTGCAGGTCACGCTGACCTCTGGCGAGCCGTCCCTCCGGGCCCTCTCCGGCTATGCAGCGGCACGGTCCCCGCCCAGGTGACCACGCGGCAGGTTACGAAACAGGGATGCAGGGGGCCAAGTTTGTTCCCCAGAGGCCTGGTCCCGATGGAGGAGACGGAAGGACACACTCGCTGGGACTATGAGCCACGCGGCGTTGGAGGGAAGGTGTTTTGGTTTTAAGATACAGATTCCCCGCACCACTCAGCAGCAAACGGAGCCAGTGACCGATGCTCGGTGACGGTGGTGACCCGCCGGAGGACCGTGCCGAGCGAAAACGGCCAGTCACAGAGGCTAGCAAACTGCACAGTGCCGTTCACATCGCCTCTCGCAGAGACCAGTGACAGAGACGGGACGAGTCGTGGCCCCGGGGTTCCGGGGCGGGTGTGGCTGCAGGAGGACGACGTGAGTGACCCTCGCGGGCGACGAGGTCGCGCTGGCGGCTGCATCAGAGTCAGGACCTGGCTCTGACCTGGCTGCAGACTCACGGGACGTCGCTGCGACCATTTCTTACCATCGCGTGTGACTCTGCAACAATCACGAAGCATTTTTCAAAAATAAATGACAGTCACACCCACTATGCAGGTTTCCCTAACCCTGAAGGGAGATGTTTAAAAAGCAAATAACATGATAAAAACAACATACCCTGAAAAACTCTCATAAAACACTTACCGAATTGGCCAAGGCCAGCAGGGGCTTTGTGGAGACCACACTAGACAGCAGTGGCCACTGACCGCGTGGGGCCTGTTGTCATCAGATCGCCCTGAGGCAAACTCTGCCGTCGTTAAAAGAGCGGGGTGTGGACGCACACACCAGCGTCGACGGGGCCAGTCGGGGAGTCGGAAATGAACTTGGGAAGGGACGAGGGTCGAGGGCGTTAAGGCACAGACACGGAAGCGGAACATTATTTTTAGGAGGACGAGCGTGACCGAGCACGTTCATGGCTAAGGCTGGGCTCGCGCTTTCGCGTCCGGCCTATAAACACGCGGATCCACGGAGCTCGGCGGGGAATCGCCAGGCTCCGGCAGTTACAACCCAATTATAAGCAAACTCGTTCCTTTATCTCCCCACTTATTTGTTTATTTTTCCAGCAAATCTGTCATGTCATTTTACCCTAAACATTTCCCCAATATACATCTCTAATGGATAAAAACTTTTAAAGTTGAGTCATCATGCTGTGTTACATCTAACAAAATAAGATAAGCGAGTCTTTAATGTCTTACATCGATATCAAAGGATCATTAAACGTGCTTTCTAGTAATGGAGAAAAAAATCCATGATATGTTAAATGAAATACATATGCTTCACAACTGTATCTCGGAATCACAATATCATTAAATATATATATTTGCATAGGAAAAAATGAAGACTGGAAGAAAATTAAAATGTTAGCAAGAGCTATTAATCAGCAGTAAAATTTTTGGCTTGTATTTTTCCCCTTTATGCTTTTCTAATTTTTCTAAATTTTCTGCATTAAATGGATACTTATTTTATTATTAGAAAATATTATTTATAAAAAGTTTTTATATAACTTCGAACATGGCGTCAGCAACAGAGCATGATCCTTGGCACAGACACGAGGCTTTAAAATTCTTAGTGAAACAGTGACATAAATATTCTCACGACACCCAGACTTTATAGCATCTTCTTCAGACGCTTTCGCTGTGCTAAATGTGTCTTTTTTTAAAAAATCTCCGTGGGAGCTTTGCCAGCAAGTTTCTGTGTTCGACTTTAATGTGTGAGACATGCAAGCGTTTCGCCTGCACGAAACTACATCAATTCAGCCTTTGCTTAGTGACATGTCTTCAAAAGCAACAGGCTGAGTGTCACTTAGAAAATAAATGAAGAGCAAACGAGGGAAGCGTTTGCATCTGCTCCAGGACCGCTCGGAGGAGAAGGCGCTTAATTGCAGCCTCCGGAAAGCAGATTTACTGGAAATCATAGTAACAACGGGCCAGGCAGGGAGGGCGCTGCTGCCAATTTAACACTGACTCGCAAACTTGTCTTCGCCGGAGGACACCGACACGTGGGCCAGGGACCCACGCGGGTGCCTTCCGGAGCTCCCCGCGCGGTCTCCCGTCTAATGCTGCCCTCGGGCACTGTCACCTAGGCCAGGGGTACAGTGTCCCAGGGGCTGATCTCGGAGCGCTTCAGGCACAAGATGCCCATCAGTTAAGGTTTGTTCCTCATTTTATTTAACCTGTAAGTGTCTATACCTGACTTTGCTTCCTGCTTGGTAATTTTCACATTGCCAGTGAAAATTCGTATTTAATTCTGAAAAAACATCTCTCCAATTCTCCCAGTGACATGTATTCCCACTCGGTTTTGGTTTATGGAAGATATTGGCCCAGAACGTGACATTCGAGCGACCCCTTTAGAGGAGGAGTTAACCAAACAGGTATCTGAGCTCTGCGTGTGTCGGCCGGAACGAGTCCTTGGAGGGGGTGCCGAGGCGGGAACGTGTGTGGCACGTTCGAGAAGCGGCGAAGTGGGCACTTGGCCTGGAGAAGATGGGAGAGCAGGGCACAGGAAAGCAGGCTGGACAGGCCGGGGGCCCGGTCCCCTATACCTGATTGCTTCCTGCTTGCTTCCAAGGAGGAAGCAAAGTCAGGTATAGACACTTACAGGTTAAATAAAATGAGGAACAAACCTTAACTGATGGGCATCTTGTGCCTGAAGCGCTCCGAGATCAGCCCCTGGGACACTGTACCCCTGGCCTAGGTGACAGTGCTCTGAGATCAGCCCCTGGGACACTGTACCCCTGGCCTAGGTGACACTTACAGGTTAAATAAAATGAAGAACAAACCTTAACTGATGGGCATCTTGTGCCTGAAGCGCTCTGAGATCAGCCCCTGGGACACTGTACCCCTGGCCTAGGTGACAGTGCCCGAGGGCAGCATTAGACCTGGTGGAACGAAGGAGCTTGTCGTTCCTCTGAGACGCAGCAGAAGAGGGTCGAGATGCGGCTTGCAGCCTCTGGGCGTCTTTCCGGTTGTTCCTCTGGGGCGAGGGGCGGGGGGAGGGGCGGGGTCTGCAGGGAGGGCCCGGCAGAGGCGGGGGCCACGGCCCCTGTGCGCGGGCAGCGGCGGGGACCGGCAGGCGGGCCCACGTCCTGGGTGGTCTTTGAAGGACGAACGACAGTTTTCCTGATGGACCTGACATAAAATGCGAGAAAAAGATTCCAAAGTTGGCACGGAGACGTGACAGCGACATACCATTACGTGCGCGTTGGGTCCCGCACTCTTCACACGGTTCCGGGTGAAGCCAGGTTCTTACTTCTTCAGATTTTGAGGTTTAAGAAGCAGGGCCGCGCAGCTGTCCCTGGGTCGGAGGACGAGGACACCGCCTGCTGTGCTGGAGTGGACACCATCTTAGGCTGTGACACACTGGACAAGAGCTAGTTTCTATCCGTGTATACGTCCGGCCCGTTTTCTGCTGCAAACATATCCCCAAAGCCTCTGGAACCGTAGGGACATTTGAATAACTGGGCTTTTTCCGGGGCTTCTTTTTGTCGGCTTTGGATCCTAATTGGGAAATACAAAGGTGTGATACACACATTTTTACTTTACTAAAATTGTTTAGAAATGACTTTAAGCTTATTAATTTTAAGATATGGGGCGACGGAAATTCTATCGTTGCTGACCTGCGTGGGTCCTTGTGCTCGGAGCGTCCCGGGTACACACAGTGAGCTCTGTGTTTTGGGGGCAAGGTAAACACTCGGGGGTCAGATATATGGCAATTTCACTGTGCGATGCTAATCCCTTCTCCGTTTAACACTGATCACTAAACGATGATCGATATGAAAACAAAGAGCTCCAACCTGCGCTCTCGCTCTCGTTCCAAATGATCGACCCTGCAGAGCTTTAGTGCATTTTGAAGGCAAATTGAAAATTTCTAAAGCATTAGACGTGATGGGTCTTTTTTCTCATCGGAACTTTAAATTATTTTCTAAATGAAGAACATTTCGAGATGATTAGACTAAAGCACAAAAATGGGTGAGCAACTTGACACGCAGAAGAATCATACCGCGAGGAAAATGCGATGCAAACTCATTACTTTCGTAAGGCGGAATCTGCAAATCACCGGTTCGTTTCCTGGAGCTACAGATTTGACTCAGCGTAAGAATCTGAGCGCGTCCGCGAACCGATTTCGGGCTCATGAACGTCCCTCCCTTCGCAGAGGAGCGTGCGCGTCTCCTCCAGGACCCAGCTGCGGTTCGTTCCGTGACCTCAGGCAAATCTCATTTTTCCTGCCGTGGATTTCTCGTCTGCAAATCGGAAACGCCATGTTCCCGGGCATCCAGACACAATGACTGCCTCGCTAGCTCCAAGGCACCATGACACCGAGCAGCACGAAATGCTCAAGAGAAGCAGGCGACCATTCAAAACGCGGATGAAACAGCCTCCGAGTCTCACAGGCGGCTGTGCGCTGGCCGGGTGCTGACTGCTGTCACCCCTTCCCCGAAGTACCGCGCTGCAGAGCAGCGGAATGATGAAATGTGACAGTTCGCTCCTCCTCTGCCTGCGTCGGGGCTGGACACCCCTGCGTGGCACAGCCCGGGCGGGGGCCGGCTCACCTCCCACGGCCCAGGACCCCGCCGCCTGTCCACCTGCGGTGACAGGAGCCGCGCTGCGAAGACAGACGCGCGCTCGCGGGGCGCGGCTCTCCACGGAGGCG
>NW_011889058.1:170502-172463 GCF_000151845.1 Pteropus vampyrus | reverse complement strand
GTGTTTACTGTACTTTGCTTTTGTTATTCTTTCTCTTCGGGTTTAGAATTGTGGGCCGACAGTTACTTTACCTCAGTGTTTTGAAGATGCTGTAACACGATGATCGAACTTTCCTATTTGCTTTGACAAGTCAGCTGTCAAGCATTTTTCTTTTCAAGGAAAATTGTCTTCCCCCCCCCAATATTTAGATCTTTATTTTGTGTTTGGTGTCTTTTGAAGTTTTACCAAGTATTCTAGTTGTAGATAGGATCTCGGATACGTCTGAAAATTAATATTTTTATTACTTCTAGAACACTCTCAGCTTCATTTTTTTAAAAATCACCTCTTTCCCATTTTCTCCATCAGCCCCTGGGGTAACTCTGAACGAGAACGAGTTGGGCCTGTCACTCTACCGTCTGTATCTGTGGACCTGAATCTTACAGTATCTCCCCAATTTACGTTTTGCGTTGTGGTCTTAACGACGTGTGCAGATTCATCTTCTGGGTCACTACTCACCTATTCTGCTTACCGGTCCATGTCCACTGATTTTGTCTCATTGCGGTGTGACGAAGCTCCGTTTACGTACATATGCACAGAAGGGGAGAAAGGGTTGCCTGGTCAGTGAGCACATGGAAAGACGTTCAGCTCCGATCTAGACAAAGAGATGTAAAATTAGGACAGTTAGATGAGATATACCTCTGAGCAGACAGACAGGTTAATAATATGATTTTCTGCATCTGGTCACATGATAACTAGAGGTTCGAGAAATTCCACTAATTGCTGAAAAAAATATATATAAGAAAAATTTTTTAAAAATTCCAATTCAATTCCAGTTACCCTGGTAAGCACGCTGTAGAGTGAACGGGATCCACCAGGGATGGAGCATAAACGAGAAGGGAACGGAGCCTAGGAAGGGAGGTTTCTGAGTGCCGCAGTGAGGGGCGCGTGCGGGCGAGCCCAGGCCGTAGGGAAACACGACCCCTGGGCGGGCTCACCTGCTCCCCGCGCCTCAGAGTTCAGGGAAAACTCAGGGGCGGTTGTGCAGGGTTGGAACTCCGCTCTCTGCTTTGTGGCTTCATGACTCAAACGGGCAAGTCCTTTAAGGATATGGCGTTGCCATTGTTACTAAATATTTTTAAAATACTTACTAACTGCTTCGTTACAGTATACGTTATACTCGGTCCAGACTGAGTGGTAATACATTGTTTACAGGACAAAAGGCACAGGGAGACCACCTGGACCTCTTGAGACGCCACATACATATCCCATGTGACATATTGTATGTATAATAGATATATTCCCCCAAGTTTACATAGCACACTGCTGAGTCACTTACTGACTCCCCTAGCAGAGAAAGCGGGGGTGGGAACGACTCAGGTATGTGCTGTTGTGTGCAAGCCCAACCGCTCGTTTTGACAGATAATATGATTTCATGTAGATATTAATGGTAAATATTGCAAAGCTAGGAGATAAGTGGGTTTTAATCATTTAATTTTGGTCCCAGATAATGGAAATTGAACAAATAACAACCAATCATGTAGTTTGGCTGGTGCTTGTCTATGATTTACGGCTATACAATTACATTAGGAGAACTGGCTGCAGAGTAAATAACGTTAAAGCTTTCTGCAAAGGGCAGCTTCAGCTCATCAAAGGCTGATCCAGTGGCGGCCTTTACTCCAAACTCGTGTGAAACTGCTGCCATCTGCTGGCTCCGGGCACTTAGCAAAATGCACTTTTATTTGGCTTCCAGAAAAATCTAATCGCAGTCCCAAACAGTGTGTGGCCTTCATTAATTTTCTCTGGACGTAAATGTACGATGTATCAGAAAATACGGTAAGACTCACACTTAGATCGATTGTCACTGCGATTTTCTGACACCGAGAAAGCAGTTCGGGACGCCACACCATCATCATGAAACTCGATCATCAGAAAAGGGTGAGACATGACGACGAAGTGACATTTGGTGTTTGTAATGTACTAAA
>NW_011889058.1:166946-170452 GCF_000151845.1 Pteropus vampyrus | reverse complement strand
TCAAAGGCTGATCCAGTGGCGGCCTTTACTCCAAACTCGTGTGAAACTGCTGCCATCTGCTGGCTCCGGGCACTTAGCAAAATGCACTTTTATTTGGCTTCCAGAAAAATCTAATCGCAGTCCCAAACAGTGTGTGGCCTTCATTAATTTTCTCTGGACGTAAATGTACGATGTATCAGAAAATACGGTAAGACTCACACTTAGATCGATTGTCACTGCGATTTTCTGACACCGAGAAAGCAGTTCGGGACGCCACACCATCATCATGAAACTCGATCATCAGAAAAGGGTGAGACATGACGACGAAGTGACATTTGGTGTTTGTAATGTACTAAAATCTCTTTAGTTTATTGAAAACTTAATACGTTTTAAATGATCATGGTCGGATATCGTGCAACATGAAGGAACTCATCAGACGCGGCCCCTCTCCTCACTGCTTAGGAGCAGGACCGACCCGGAGGCGGGGAGCGAAGGCTGGTGTCAGGACAGCGGGATTGGGCCGGACCGGGCTTCGCGAGGACGGTGGCCGTGGCCCCGGCCAGGGCAGGACCCGGCGTGGGCGTCAGGACCAGCCGGGACGATCGGGGCGTGAGGGAGCAAGCGGGGCTCACGTGAGCCGAGAACGGGGTTTGCGATGCAGTCACTGGGGGTGAAGGTGGAAAGGGGTTTGGGCGGCGCGTGGAGGAGCGCGGCCGCCAGCCCGGCATTCGCGCCCCCGGACGCGGCGAGGCCGAGTGGCACCAGGTCACAGCCGTGCCGTCCTGGACGAGAAAGCCCTGTGTGCTTGGGGACAGTCTTGTTATTTTCTTCGCCCCCACCCCCCATGAGCTGAGTGACGATCTAAGTGGGAGACGCAGACAGATGGACAGACAGACAGGGGCGTGAGGGCCCGGCTTCTCGGGGCACAGGCTGCGGGGCGCGTGGTGACACGCGGCGGTGACACGCAGGTTGGGGGCAGTGAGCAGACGCGGTCCAGGCGCGGTGGCGGCGAAAGGCCCTCCAGCCAGGCCCAGGGCCTCGCGACATCACGCGGTCCTGGGTGACCCCGAGGCGCCCCGCAGAGAGCGTGCGCCACGGCCACTGCGGGGAGCTGTGTGGCTGGCCACACTGGTCGCTGCTTCTGTCTGGATTCGTCCTGGTCCCTCCACCGGCCGTTACCCGCAGGCGACTCTCGCCCCGGGCTGCAAACGTGGGCACAGTGTGCTGCGTCTATGACATTGCCACTTCCAAGTTTTAACGAAACCCTAAACTTATCACCCTAAAGCTGAGCTCACAGTCCCTGCACCATACCTCAGTGATGAGCTGGCCACCCTCTGGGCTGGTCACTTAGTCTGGACAGTTACAGTGCCTGGGAATCCTGCCCGTCCTTCCTCTCACACCCAGTCTGATCTGTGCCCGACACACCCCGGGAAGCCATCACCCCGCCCGCCTTGCCCTGCGCCCCAGCATGCAGTTCCACCTGCCTCCCAGCAGGCCTCTGGGACCAGCCTCCTCCCTGGGCTTGGTCCCTTCCTTCCTGCCCACCTCCGGTCTGTTTGAATTCTGTTGCCATAGTAATCTTTATACAGTGAAATCTGATGGGTGTGTGAGCCAGCATCCATTGTGGAGAATGTAAACAACTCGAGCTTAAAAAGACTTAATGTATTGACGATTAGGATCTCTCCAGGTCGTTGGAGGACCTAGGAGCAGAAGCGAGGGTCATCCTGTGGCAGCTGCGACCCAGGTGTCTGAAAGTAGCTGCTGTCCCATAGACCAAAATCGGGTCATTTTTACTGTGGATTCAGTCTTGATGCACTTTCTTCCACTAGAGGGCTCTGTGGATAAGAGAAAATTCTTGAAAGCGTGGCTGTCGGAGCTCTTCCAAATGCATGCCATGCTGCCAGCTGCACTCTCTTGGGAATTTTGATGTTCAGAAATAATTTATTTTTATTTACACTACAATAAATCCTTGTCCTTTTTTTTTTAATGAGAAGTTAAAACTGACACTAATTATTTCAGAATACAAAATTCTCTGATGAACCAATGGTCTAGTTAATAACTCACCCCCTTATAATTTAATGCTACCCCAAGATTACTTACAAAATTAGTAACAATATTATAACACAAAAGGGTATGAATTCCTGGATAGGGTCTGTACTCACTCAGAAGGGTTCCGATATTTGTGAGAATATTCACTTCTCATGTAATTTTAAGAAAACGCGATTGAGCCTCACAGATATCGATGTTTTCCACACACATCTGCACATCCTTGCATTCATCCACAGTCAGTATTCCTCACTCTTACGGTACGAGCTCTGTACCGGGGAGAGGGGGGCTCGGCATTCAGTGTTACGACAATATACTATCTAAAACTTTAAGTTTTCAATGAAAAAATGGGAACCACAAAGAAACGGGGAAATGCATCCTAGACATAAGGAAGAAAAAGCGGGTGAGAGACACCTGATTCCTGAGTCAGACACATAGACTTTGAAGCAGGACTGACAAATATATGTTCGTAGAATTAAAGGAGACTCTGCTTGAAGAAGTGAACAAGGACGGCACCCACGCGAAGGCCCCACCCAGCGGCTGTGCCCGTCTGGCTGGGGGTCTTGGTGGGTAGCTCTGCTTGGTCGGATTCCCCGCCAGAGGGCCATCTAGCTGTGACAGATGTGTCTGGCCATCTGCCCAGACAGAGAAGCAAGTGACCGGTCTCACCCAGCAGTGGAGCACGGCCTTCAGCCCTGCTCCATGGCTGGCCTGGACGGAGATGCCCGCCAGCTGCAGAGCACGGTCCGTGGCCACCAAGGCAGGGAACATAGTTGGCAGCTCTGCCCACTTTGAGAAAGGCTGTAAGAAGACCAGACAGAAATCCTAGAGCTGAGGGACGCGAGAGCTGGCCCGAAGACTTCGGTCCAGATCCTCCGAAGCACATCGGCCAAGCAGGAGAGAAAATAGGTGAACTTGAAGATGGCTCCCTAAGAATATCCAGTCAGAGGAGCAAAAGAGAAAGAAAGAATGAAAAAGAGTGAAGAAAGCCTGAGGGAATTGCAGGACACCCTCGAAAGACGCAGTCCACATGCTGTCAGAGTCCCGGAGGGAGACGGCGGAGAGGAAGGGGCAGAAAGCCTGTGGAAAGAAAGAATGGCCGAGCACGTTTCAAATATGGACCGAAATTTGTATATCCAGATTCGCGAAGCTTATAGGACTTCGAAAAGTTTCAACTCAAAAAGACCTTTGGCGAGATACATCACAACGCAACTGCCTATCCCTGTCTAAAATCAAAGCCAAAGATAATTTTACAAACAGCAAGAGAGAAATGAATTTCTCACCCAGTGAGAGGACTGTCGTAAGATTATCAGTGGATTTTGCAGTGGAAATCTTGCAGATCAGGAAGGAGTGGGCGATATATTTAACTTGCTGAAACAAACAAACAAACAAACAAACAAAACTTAACCTGGAATAATTTACCTGGAAAAATTATACTTGAAAAATGAAGGAAAGATAGACTTTCATACATAAAAGCTGAG
>NW_011889058.1:164864-166896 GCF_000151845.1 Pteropus vampyrus | reverse complement strand
GATTCCCCGCCAGAGGGCCATCTAGCTGTGACAGATGTGTCTGGCCATCTGCCCAGACAGAGAAGCAAGTGACCGGTCTCACCCAGCAGTGGAGCACGGCCTTCAGCCCTGCTCCATGGCTGGCCTGGACGGAGATGCCCGCCAGCTGCAGAGCACGGTCCGTGGCCACCAAGGCAGGGAACATAGTTGGCAGCTCTGCCCACTTTGAGAAAGGCTGTAAGAAGACCAGACAGAAATCCTAGAGCTGAGGGACGCGAGAGCTGGCCCGAAGACTTCGGTCCAGATCCTCCGAAGCACATCGGCCAAGCAGGAGAGAAAATAGGTGAACTTGAAGATGGCTCCCTAAGAATATCCAGTCAGAGGAGCAAAAGAGAAAGAAAGAATGAAAAAGAGTGAAGAAAGCCTGAGGGAATTGCAGGACACCCTCGAAAGACGCAGTCCACATGCTGTCAGAGTCCCGGAGGGAGACGGCGGAGAGGAAGGGGCAGAAAGCCTGTGGAAAGAAAGAATGGCCGAGCACGTTTCAAATATGGACCGAAATTTGTATATCCAGATTCGAGAAGCTTATAGGACTTCGAAAAGTTTCAACTCAAAAAGACCTTTGGCGAGATACATCACAACGCAACTGCCTATCCCTGTCTAAAATCAAAGACAAAGATAATTTTACAAACAGCAAGAGAGAAATGAATTTCTCACCCAGTGAGAGGACTGTCGTAAGATTATCAGTGGATTTTGCAGTGGAAATCTTGCAGATCAGGAAGGAGTGGGCGATATATTTAACTTGCTGAAACAAACAAACAAACAAACAAACAAAACTTAACCTGGAATAATTTACCTGGAAAAATTATACTTGAAAAATGAAGGAAAGATAGACTTTCATACATAAAAGCTGAGGGAGTCCATCGGCACTAGACTTGCATTGTAAGAAATGATAAAAGGAATTCTTCAAGCTGAAATGAAAAGATGCTACATAGTAACATAAAATCATATTAAATGTAAAACACACTGGTAAAAAAAAATTACATCGGCAAATTCAGAATATTCCAGTACTGTAACATGATGGTGTGTTAATTATTTGTCACTATTGTAACAGTTAGATGACAAAGATACTAAAATAACTATAGCTACAATAATGTGTTAATGGATACACAATAAAAAATGTAAATTGTGAGATGTAAACATAAAAAATAAAGGGACAAAAGGACTGAGACTTTGTAGGCAATGGAAGTTGTTCTCAGCTGAAGACAGACTATGATCACTCGAACATGTCTTATGCAATCCACATTATAACCACAGAGAAAAACCCACAGCAGAAGCACAAAAGACAAAAAGAAATCAAAGATGCCACTATGGAAAATCACCAAATCACAGAGGAAAAGGCCCAAAGAGCAAGAAAGAAACCGAGGCATTACAAAATAGCCAGAGACAGTAAGATGACGTTAGTGATTTCTTAGCTATCGATAATTCCTTTAAGTATAAATGGATCAAATTCTCCAGTCGAAAGACGCAGTGGCTGAACGAATAGAAAATGAAACAAGACTCAACTACATGTTGCCTACAAGAGACGCGCTGCAGGTTCAAGAGCACGCGTAGGCTCAGAGTGAAGGGCGACGAAGATGCTCCACGCGAGAGGAAAGCGAAAGGGTCAGAGATAGCGACGCCGATGTCAGAGGAAACAGACTGATTAAAAACAAAAACCAACCGACCAACAAACGAAAACGGTACGAGAGAAACGAGGTCCTTACACACTAGCACAGGGGGCAGTTAGGGAAGGGGGCATGATAATTGTACACAGATGCCCACCCAACATCAGAGCACCTGAATGTATTCAGCAAACACCAAGAAACAAAGAAAGGACTTGACGATAATTTAAGAAGAGCAGGCAACGTCCCATTTCAAAAAAGGGTCAGTCTTCCGGACAGAAAATCAGTAAGGAAATTTTGGACTTGACCTGTACTTTAGACCAGACGGTTAGACGGCGGTACATATTTATTTCTCATGCGCACAGGAAACGTTCTCCAGGGTAGATCAC
>NW_011889058.1:157841-163689 GCF_000151845.1 Pteropus vampyrus | reverse complement strand
ATTTTGGACTTGACCTGTACTTTAGACCAGACGGTTAGACGGCGGTACATATTTATTTCTCATGCGCACAGGAAACGTTCTCCAGGGTAGATCACATGATCACAAGGAGGAGACATAGCTAATGGCAAAGACAATCGTAAGATACTACTGTGAATCATTACATGCCGACCGACTGGACAGTCTAGACAAAAATGGAAAAATTCCTAGAATTATGCAACCGTCAAGACTGAGCCACGAAGAAACAGAAAATCTGAGCAGATCGATAACGGAGATTGAATTAGGATTCGAAAAGTTCAAGGCCATTTGGCTCCATGAGTAAATTCTAAAAACACTTAATAAAGAATTAATGATAATTCTTTTCGAACTCCGCCCAAAGTTGAAAAGGGAACCCTTCCAAATTCATTTCATGAAGCCAGTCACCACATTTGAGCAGAGAAGGACACCGCGGGTTTTAAAAGTTGGTAGACGGAGGTAGCGGGCGGGAAGTGAGAATTCGGGAGAAAAGGCAGGAGTCTCAGGGGCCTGTGCCTGAGTCAGAGATTTAAGGAGAATGTTCCAGTGTCCAGTGGGAGAGAAAGAGATAATAAAACAAAATAAACATTTTTTAAAACCTAAAAATTCTGACTCTGTTGCAGAGACTGGAAAACGCACCGAGTTTCTTAAATGCAAGGATCCCAATATAGATCTGGTTCCTATAACTGCTGCTAAATAAAGTATACGGTAGATAGAAATGTCCGATTGCCATATTGATTTATTTGTGCATTCCTGCCTCACTTTTCATTCGTGTTCGTGTGCTAATATTTCAAGTTTTATAATCTCTCTCTTCTTCTCTCTCTCTCTCTCTCTGTCTCCTGTAGGTTGTCTTTCCTCTCAAATCATTTGAACATGGAGCCAACCTGACATTTTCTCTAGACTTGTGACCATCCGCTTCCAGGAAAGTCTGATGCTCGCTTACTCACGTTACAGGCTCCATCTTTGCATAACTAATGACGAGGAGACAGGGTCAATTTCTTCCAAGTCTCTCGTGACTATCGGGTAACCAAACACTTCTTAGTTATGATTTGTCTTCTGTGTTATTGTTTTCTGAGAATTTCTGGTCATCTTAACTGCACCTTTAAATCTGCTTTTCAATACTACTTGGGTATTTTTCGTTCATCCCTTCTGATTCACATTTACAAATGTGTAAGTCCAACAAACATTCGAATGTTTCTTATGTGCCAGTAACTTGGCGGAGAGCTTCCACCAATTATGATTCATGTCCCCCTCAAGCAAGAGAAAGGTACGGTCGTTTCCACATGTTTGAGAGGAGAAGCTGGGGCTCCGAGGACCTTGGCAGCTTGAGGTGGCCACGCAGACAGACAGAAGGCAGGAACTGGGCCATGTCATTCCAGGGCCACTGTTCCGTTAGGAGGTGATCACGTGGGCGTTTGAAAGTCAACAGGAGCATGTAGCACTTGTGACCGTGTGAAGTGACGAAGAGTAAATGTAAAGCTTATTTTTCCTGAGGTCGCACGCTGTTCTTTAGAGCACGTGGCACACAAAGACGGTACAGGTATTGTAACTTGCCGGGCGTCACTGACCCCTCAGTAAGAGGGTGCACGGTGTCTGGTGACCAGGCACTTAACGCTGTCATCTCATTCTTCCTCACGGTCTGATAGATCGTGGGATCTCACGTAATCACCCATGAAATTGCTGGTGTGGGCGCCTGACAGGCACTCAATAAAACCGCTGCGTTGCCTAGAAAATGATTAACCTCTTCGTGGAACCACCGAGATGTGATATTTAACATACGTGACATATCTGTATAAAACTTTGGGATGTGACATTTAAAAATATTCTCTTTATAGGTCAGAGTTTGTCCGGTATGACCTCGTGGACTCGTGGCGTTAGTTTAAAATTTCAGGCCGAAAGTAAACAGTCGCCTAAAATCATAGCGCTGCCAGCCACTGCCAGACGTGGATGTTCACAGCGCACCTCTATAAACGCTTGGTCCAGAGCTTCCTTCCATTTTTAACAAAGTTTGACAATTTGTGACAGCGTAGAAAGGAAATTCATTATATTTCGTAATAGAAAACCCATTTCTCATTTTTCACGAGCCCAGCAGCTGCGATGGGATTGCCCGAGCCACTACATCACAGCCTCACACCCTCGCAGTTCGAAGGTCGCCCGCAGAGGTCTTCAATTTCCTTACGCTCGCCGCGTGGCATTTGGTAATTTTCAGTATCAGGAAATATAAGGGGGCTATGTATTTTTTTCCCTAAGAAGAAATATTTCTGATTTGAAAAGAAATAAATCTGTCAAGAGGAAAATATTAAAAATAAAAAGCACGACTGCAATAATCACATTGGTGTCACAGCCAATTTTGCTTATCCAGCTCCGTGAGGGAGACATCGCGGCCCCGCGGAGGAACTGTCAGTGTGAGAGAAATGGATTTTTTATTTCAATAACCACTGTGGCTTAAGGGTAATTTATGTATAAGGAAGCACAACAGCCTCGAGAATCAAATTTCCTTAAAATATTATTTGGTATTCTCTCTGCCGCGAAGCTCAGCGGAATTGAGGGATCGCGGTGGAGACTGACACATTTGCTTCTCCGGGTTATAATTCAGCACACACTGTACACGGCTCACGTCGCCAGCCGAAGAGTAAGATTTTGCGTTTCGTGTCTCCCACCTCTGGTCACCACCAACCCCTTAGCTCAGTCACTATTATTTTTTGTCACTAGTAAAAAAAAAAAAAAAAACAACACTACACATCATTTCAGTTATGTTTTGAGGGATACCCTCCCCAGAGAAGGTAGAAAGTACGTTCAAACACTTAAATTAGCAATGTAAATTCTCACTGCTTTCTAGAACGATCAGTGGGTATAACCACACAACCATCTGTATTTCGGTTTATAAAATGAAGAAATAAGAATATGTAAAACAACTAAATCAGAGGCTTCGTATTCGCTCACTCGGTGCTATACAGGAAATATTTATCACTCTCCCAATACCAATTCTTTTCCCATCGCAGCCACTAACCCAAGGTGCGTTTGCGGCTGTGAGCATCACCAGTCTGCGTCCGATGCTCACGCCTCTCCGTCCCGTCTCGGCTGATGGGCACGTGGTTTCTGCAACGTCTGATGTAGCCTTCCCGCCGTGGGATCGGAGGGCCCTTTTTTCGCTCACGTGATACTTTTCATGATTATTCAAGGTGATTGAGGATGAGCACCACTTAACCATAATATGTTACCCAGAAAGTAGTCAGCGTGTTCTCAGTTAAAATAAAACAACTTATGGAAAGGAAGGAAAGGAACAGATATTTGCCAATTTCTAGACATCAGATCTCAGTCATTTTAATTCTAAAACAGAAAAAAAAATACAGTTTTGATAATTGTGGCAAAGGGGGATTAAAATAAAGAGAACCATTTCAGACTTCATTTATGACTACTTCAGTCACTCTCGAGATCAAACGTTCGGTTAGAGTTTGGGTTTGGGTGGAGAACAGTGAGGTATTAATATGTCCGTTAGTTGGCTTAAATGTCCATTTAAAACATTTCCTGCTTTCGTCGCCCTCAGGAGATGGGGCGTGCGCCTAACGTCCACGGTGTTCGGATGTTGGTTTGACATTTGATCTCCTTTGTCAATATCTACTTCTATCAAAATCTAGAATATGGGAATAGTTACCACACTTTCATTTTTATAATGTTCTATTCTTGTACTCTTTAAAAGATTTAAACATTTCCCATGATCTTAAAATTATAACAATTTATTATTTTTTCCTCTAATACAAAAGGTCATGTCTTATGTAAATTTCACTTCAAGAGAATCGATATTTCGTCATTCCCCTGACGATTCTTAGTAACTACTCTAACTTTATAAGGAGAATAAAATCCTATTTTCTAGTGATACTGGACAATTATTAAGACACGAAAGCAGAATCTATAAAAGATAGTTACTCAGAAGAGTGAAATATGAACCAAAAGCAGTAAAAGCAGGGGACAAATCCATCTCTGCAAAGGTTCCCAGGAGGACGACGCGCCTTGAAGTGGGAGACCGGCCGTCTGTGCCTGGAGAGGGGGCTTGGTGGTGACTGCAGCTGCAGGAGCACCTGCGAGGTAAACGTGACCTCGACATGCGACGGGCAGCAGAGTTTAACCACGGGAAGACCATGTCTGGGCAGAAAGAGGGAGCAGTGCACGCACTTAGGCAGCCCTCCCATCGTAGGACCCAGAGGACGTAGACCAAACACACACGTCCAGAGACGCCGACGGCCACCGGCCACTCAGCGAGGAGCTAAGGCCACAACGAGCCAGAAGCCACAGTCTCTGTCCCCAAGGTGGCTTCTGTTCTCAGAATGGAACTATCATTTTTAAGCAGTCGGGGAACAGGGAGCTGGTGCTGGAGGCCAAGAGCTTCGGTTCTCTGATGAGGGCCCCATTCCGCGTATACCGCGTGGGATCTGCAAGAGTTGCCTCAGATGCTCTTAAGCCATGCGAACAAAGTGATGCATTTTCAAAAGGAACGAAAAGAAGTTAAAGAGAACACTCGCGAAGAAATGTCAGCGCGACGAGGACCGTCAGAGCCGGGTGGCGGCGCGGTCCGGCCGAGCCGGCGCCCAGTGACGCCGCACGAGCTCGGCAAGCACCCGGATGACGCACAAAGCAAGGGGGCTTTGGGGTGAACCGTGACCGGCGCAATACAAAACCCGAAGTTTTCCGACATTCCATCACCGTATCGTTCCTCCGTCAAATGAAACGGCTCCAGGGTAAAACGTAGGAAAAAGAGACCGCAGATACAACAGCGCGTGGTTCAGATAACTCGCTTTTTGATTCGACGGCTTTTATTTGTAGAATTGAACTTAGACCATCTGAACTGCAAATGATTTACAAACGTATACATTATTTTCTCGGCCTCATCAAATAAGATTACAATTCCAAAGGCATACTAAAGAAAATTAAGAGCGTTGCCTCTTACAATTTTAAGTTATTAGTTAAAAAAGAATGTGCTGGTATTATTAGTAATGATGTTTCTTATTTAAGGAGCACGGACTCTGAAGTCCAAAAGGATGTTTATGTCCCTGCTGCCATGTATGAGCTGTGGGTGATGCTACATTTAAAACTGGGATGACAATGGTACTCACTTCACTAGGGTGTGCGTGTGCGTGTGCGTGTGCGTGCGCGTACACACGTCCCATGTTTCAGATGTATTTCTTACATAAGCCCATTTGTAGCATAGTAGTTTGTTTAATCTCAAGAAATGTGTGTTTGAGTTTCTCTCAACTCTTAATTTTAACAAGAACTAACAGCGGTTGGGCGTTTGCCCGTGCCAGGCACTGTTCCAAGGGCTTTCCATGGGCTACCTCGTTTAGTGCTCCCCAAACTCTGCGAATTAGCTACGCTCTCAGGCCCATCCGGCCCGTTTTAGAGATGGGGGCGGAGACACACAGCTGAAGTCACTCGCTAGGACCACAGAACCTTGCGGCCTCTGTACCAGGTTAGTGACCCTTACGCTACTGAACCACCCTACACACACACGCACGCGCACGCACTCACATGCACGCACGCACACGCACGCTACGCTACTGAACCACCCTACACACACACACGCACGCACGCACTCACACGCACGCACACGCACTCACACGTGCGCACGCGCGCACACACGCATGCACACGCACACACTCACACGCACGCACACGCACACGCACACACACACGCGCACACAAATTCTCCCGTTTTCCTAGGATCCAACGTCATTTTCAAAACGCGTTTGTTTCTGTGTCATCTCTGCACTCGGGGCTCACGAGGTCCCCTTTCGTCTGCTGTCCCGGCGGCCGTCGGCGGGCGGCTGTCCCTGACCGCGGAC
>NW_011889058.1:147206-157209 GCF_000151845.1 Pteropus vampyrus | reverse complement strand
CCACCACTGCCACCAGCCGCCACCAGCGTTTGCGGGTCCCCAGGGCTCGTCTGCAGCCGCATCTGCACTGCACATCACGACCCCCGACCCCGCCTTCTCCTCGCATCCACAGGGTCCCATTCCTTCCAGGTGGCGACAGTGTTGAGATTATGAATAAATGATCCGCAACCCGCCCTTAGCGTGTCCTTCAGAGTCGGTCAGTGAAAGAAATATCGCTTTGTTTTGTAAAAGGGCCTTTGGTAAGGACACTGGTTCTCCAGGCGACGCAGGTCAAACAGGACAAGGGAAGCTAGCAGAGCAGCCATTCGCTTGCCGCCCTGGCGTGGTGGACAGGGGAGAGGTGGCCGCCGAAGCCCAGAGCTCAGGGTCACTTGGAGAAGTGCCCACGCAGCAAGTCTCTCTGGGGACGCCAGGACCAGGGGACACGTGGTTCTGCTCCGAGCCGAGGAGGAGGACATGGGGTCCTAGGCTTGGCTTCTCCTCAGGACATGGTTCCCTGTCCCAGCCGGTGGCCAGTACACAGGGCCTGAGACGCACATGCGCGGGGGTCCAGCTGCCGCGTGGTCCACCAAGTATCATGATAAATGGATGAATCATAGAAACTAATCACGATGCCGAATACCCTGGCCGGACCCTCAAAAATTTAAATGTAAAGATTCTTGTCAAACGTCAGCCCAAGTGTCTGCACACGGGAGCCACACGCCGCACGAGTTTGGTGGGAGCCGCTGAGCCAGTGCAGGAATGGAGAGGAGCTTCGTCTGCAGAGAACTTAGAACAGAAATAACACTGTGCGCCCGTCCGCCCGCTCAGACTCACCCCAGGCTCAGCGGGGTGAGCGAAACCCTGAGGAAACCCTCTGGTCAGAAGCGGTCAGCCCCGCCCGCCTTGGCTCCCAGGCTCCCACGGTCCTGTGACAAGGTGGACGCAGGTGCCGGGAGGCACCTTTGTCTTGCACCTTGCCGCCTTCCCTCCCTCGTGGGGGGACATCGGCGAAACCATTCACTTAACCAAGTGACCAGTCGTATCTACTTGTTCAACACAAATTATTATTCGTTCTGAAATGACAGATAAGTGGCCTTGTCCAAAGGCGATTGCGTGCAATAAGTGACCCATTAATATTGATAACTTCATAATAAGGCGGCATTCACAGACTGCGTGCGAAGCGGGAAATATTCATTTTGAATGATCTCTGACAAGGATGGGACATTCTCTGAGAGCAAGACCGATTCCAGCTGGGAGTGAGAGAGGACATGGCATCCGAGACGCTACCTCCTTGTCGGTCATGAAGGACAACAGCGACCGAGCGTCTGGGAGCGTCCGTGGGGGCGGTTTCTCCGGCCGGGGGGACAAACTGCTGGTCACCTGGGTCTCACGGCCGCTTTCCAGCTGCTCACATCCGAGCTGTGGCAACTCCTAACCCATCGCAGTTCCTGGAATTTACATTCGCACAAGGCTTTCGAGGAGGAAGTGCGGATTCCAGCCCGCATCGCCATCAGGTGTCCGGACCACACCGTTCTTCGAAAGGGACTAGGGAACATCCCTTTCTGGGCGATTTTACAAGAGAAGATGTCGAAGCCATCACAGGCAGCTTAGGGGGAGCGGTGAGCCGGTCAGCAGGTACCCAGACCCGAGCCACTAAAGGAGGTGGACAGATAATAAAACGAGACGGGAGGCAGCCGTGAACCTTCCGGAAGAGACGTCCCTCTTCCCAGCTCCAGCCAGCCGACACGTGCAGCGATGACGGCCTCATGCCGCTGATGTCCTGGTATTTTCTGAGGGACGCGGAAATCCAGGCTTCCTGTATAATGCAAGCCCTCTCTCTTTTTCGGGTTTTTTTTTTTTTTTTCTGGCTTTATTGAGTCATAATTGATATACGGCCTTGTGGAAATCTGAGGTGTACACGTAGTGGTTTTATACACGCGTATATCGCAAGCTTAAAATGATTTCCACGGCCGGGTTAGTTCACACGTGGATCACCTCACATCGTTACAAGTTTGGACTTTTTTGTTGTGAGAACTCCAAACCTACTCTCTTAGCGACTTTCGAGCACGCGATGCAGTATTTTTAGCTAGAGTCACAGGCTGCACGTCCTGCACGTCATGTGCCCGGGACTCACCCGTCTTACGACTGCAGGTGTGGACCTTTCGACCTGCCTCACCCGGCCCCCAACCCGCAGCCCCTGCTCCTGGCGACCGCCAGCCCGTTCTCTGTTTCTACGAGTTCATTCCTGTTTTAGATCCCAAACGTAAGTCTTTCTCTGTCTTACTGCCCTTAGCATAATTCCCTCAAGTTTCATCCATGTCGTCTGTCACAAATGGCCAGATTCCCTTCTTTGTCATGGCTGAATAATATTCCACTTGTGTGTGTGTGTGTGTGACATTGTCTTTATTCACTCATCCACTGGAGGAAACTGAGGTCATTTCCTGTGTGGGCCACTGTGAACAATGCTGTGGTGTACACGGAGGTGCAGATAGCTCTTCGAGACACCGAGTTCATTTCCTTTCGGTCCATACCCTGAAGCAGAACCGCTGGATCCAAAAGCGTCCTTAAAGCGGAAATCAAGAATGATAATGACCATCGCAGAAACTAGCAGATGTGTAAAATGCACCCGTAATGCACATATACAGCCAAAGTCGGGCTCCCTTATATTGTAATGGTGCTGTATAATTCACTTACAGCTGTAGATTAAGACTTAATGCAAATGTATTAGAAATAGCCACGACTGCGTAATCCCTTGATACCCAAACATCGACAATTAATCCTTAAAAATACAAAGAACTGTGCGGGTCAAACAAGACACATTTGTTTTTACACTCTGTCTTTTCTACATCATGAGTCTGAGCTCGTTAACATAATCTTGGGCCATTTCGTTTTCACCGAATAGTCTTTCGAGCGTCATGGAACTCTGCCTGCCGAGCACGACCTTGTGCATATTGAATCTTGTTGCTGGTGACACGTGGACAGGAAAGAGAAGGGGACGGTAGGGTGTCGTGGGAGGTCCCGGGGGGAGGCAGTGGGGCGCCCTGCTGGCGGCGGGTGCCGCTGTGCCCGCTCCGTGAGGGGTAACCGGGAGGGACGTTCCCATCGCTCCCGAGCCCTCCCAGGCTCCCCTCCGCCCGCTCCGCATCTGCATGCGTCGCCTCTGCAGCAAACGCACTTCCTCTGCTTGTGCATTCGATAAAGATGTCACCTTTTCCTCACTTAAGAAAAATCCTGTCTTCTCCATCTCCGTCTGCCAGGTGCCTGTAGGCGGTGACCTCTGCGGGACAGACCACTGGAAGGACGCGGGACAGGAGGAAGCTCAAGGCTCTGACAACTTCGCAGAGTGCGTCCCGAACGAGGACAAGGATATTCAGGGCCCCTCCCTGTCCTTCTGTCCCTCACACCCCCCCCATCCATGTCCCCGCAGATGGAGGTCCCCGCGCCGCCTTCCAAACAGGGAGCAGGGCCGACTTCAGGTTGTGACCCCATTCCGCAGGAGTCTGTGTCTGTACAACATGACTGACTCAGTGGGGGAGGACGCGGTCAGAATGATTGATTGGATTCCCCAGGCCTGTGTCTGTTTTGACCGAATTCATTTGGGAAGCCACCCTGGGAGCTCCGTGTCGACGCCCCCATACTTGGCTGTGTGTCTGACCCTTTGGAAAGGTCTTGCTTCCCAAACTGCCCTAGAAAAGCAGGGCTGCGGAACGTGCAGCGAGCACGCGCCTGAACTCGAACCGCCGTTGGCTCCGCAGTAGAAACAGGGCGTCGCGTGGGACCCCGCGCCCGAAGAAGCTTCTCCCCACAGCGTCTCTGAGGGAGCAAGAAGGAGAAAAATTAGCTTGACCAGGAAAATGGTTTTTAACCTTTATTCCGGGCATAAATCAAGAGGCTCGTTTTTCAGTCTATTCCGGTAGAATTCAATTAAAGGTCAGATTTGTAATGGAGATCCCAATTATTAATGTGTTGCTATTTTAATTATTAATAAGTTGAAATATTTGCATAATGGATAAAGAAATAACCCAAGAACACTTCCGTAGTATCTGAAGACTCTTCAAAATATTTCATCACTATCCCTTTTGTGGGCTCATATAATTCATTTTGAAACACATTTATTTAAAATATGATAAAACCAGTATCAGCGCCATCGGATAATATTAACTAAATTATATCTATCATGGGTCTGAAACATTTTAAAGAAGCCATTTGTGTAGAAATCATCCAAGAAAAAATAGTAAAGATATTTATTGTTTCATACGATCTTTACTATTAATTTCTAAAGACTAATTTGGTTTATGGCCTTTTTTAAGCATGTGATGTCACTTTACCAGTCAAGGCATGGACTCTAAGCGTTCTGATGAGGGTAAACGTGTTACACGTGTGAGCTTCTTAACTGTGTTCTATCAGAATTCACTTTTCCAAATGCAGTTTATCAGAACCTAGACATATCTGTTTCTGACACAAATAATAAATCTGACAAAATTAGGTAGCAAATGAATGATTGATATTATAATGTTACCTTTAAGGTAACATTCAGCTCAAAGAAAAGATGCTTCCTAGTTGTTTGCTTTTTTAAGATGGTATTATGATAACGTAAAAATTGTCTTTTAAGTTCGAAGTGCCATTTAAAATTTTCATTATCAGCATTATGTGATTGATAGAATTATAAAACTATGTGACCTTAAAGATTGAGTATAATTTTGTGTTTTTTTATATAAACATGTAAAACATGTAAAAATTACTGGCCCCAAGAATCAGTCGACACCCTCTTTTTAAAGGAGAAAAGAGCTAGAATCTTTCAGCTTCGGAGAAATAATTTATTCAGGGACATTTGAGGGCGGAATGAGCGATTCTGACTAAAATGAACTTTTCGATAGCTTATGTGATATTCATTAGGGTTTCGTTTAACCAATGTTAGTAATTATAAGAGACACAAAATTCACTATTAATTAGTTCATCATTAATTATTTAGAAATAGGCCTTTATAGGACGGCTACTTTCAAGTCCGTTTTTTATGTCTTGGGTGGATTTCTCACGTTTCTTGAATTCTTTTCACTTGCTAAAAGTTTTACTTCCCTTGTTTATTACAGCTACGAGGCTGAAGGTGTTTTGTTCTCCCAAAGATTGATATCAAACCCTGAGTTCTTTATTTGGGGGGATATGATTCAAAATTAATGTAGAAGAAACTGTGTTTTAAAAAGAAATATATATATTTTTAATTATGAAAGCTTCTAGTTTAAAATATCTTTTTTTTTTCTAATGAAAACAGAGCAGATGGCTTCGGGAGAAAGCGGCGCCCACCTTCAACTGTGACTTTAAAAAGGAAGTAGCAGCACAATGAACTCTTACGACCTGAGGCCGAAGAAGAATTTTTTTTTCTCATGGATGAACTTACCTAGATAAAAAAAAACAGGTTAGTTTGTGCATCGAGAAGGCTACTGTTTGATTTTCCTGTGTTTAAATAGGTTTCTTTGTTCATTTTCCCATTTTTATTGAGATATGATCGACATATCACGCTATTAACTTAAGGTGTACAGCGTAACGATTTGATGCGTGTATATACCGTGAAGCGGCCACCGCGAGAAGCCCAGTTAACATCTATCGCCTCACAGTTAGTTTTTACTCTTGTGATGAGGACATTTAAGATCTGCTCTCAGCAACTTTCGAGCGTGTGATAAGATCAGACTCGCCCGGCTGCGCCTCGACGCCCGGGGACTGGCCGGGGACTGGCCGGGGACTGGCTTCCACGGAACCAGAAGTTCCCACCTTCCGACCCCTCCCCCACTCCCCGGCCTCCCCGCTTCTGGCCACGGGCAATCTGCTCTCTGCTCCCATGAGGTCGTTTCTGGTGTCGTTTTTTGTTTGTTCTTTGTGTTTTGTTTTTTTCGACTCTGCATGTGAGTGAGATCGCAGGGTTTGTCTTTCTCTGTCTGACTTACTGCACTCGGCACAATGTCCCCAAGGTTCATCCATGTTGTCGCAAATGGCAGAATTTCCTTCTTTGTTATGGCTGAACAATGTTGTGTGTGTATATACGTTACATATACATGCCATCATGTACACACATGTAAGCGTATATAAAATGCTTACTAAGTACGTGTAATAAACACACACACACACACACACACACACACACACACACACACGTTTTCTTTATCCACTCATATCTTGATGGACGCTTAGGTTAGTTCCACGTCTTTGCTGTTGTAAATAAGGCACAATGAACGTGAGGGTGAAGTCAGTGATTCAAGACACCGATCGAACCTCCTCTGGCTCTGTTCCCAGCAGCGGCATCGCCGCGTCACATGCTAGTCCTAGTTTTACTGCTTCGAGGACCCTCCACACTGTCTTCCACAGCGGCGGCATCAACTTACATTCCCTCCAGTAGCTGTGCCCACAGCGTTCGAAGTCTGCGTCATCTGCCCTGGCAGTGGACCCTAACGTCTTCACGCACTCATGTCGCTCCCTCGCACAAACATCTGCTGGGCACCTGCTTCTTCCGCAGTGAGACCCTTTGGACAGCAAATGGACGGCAAAGGACAGCAACGCGACCGGATGCTCCTGCTTCAGGCGCCTGGGTGAGCACAGCAAGGGAGCACCGTGAGCAGAGACGATGCTGATGAAGATAAAGTACGACCCTTTCTTACGAGAACCGCCTTCGATCGACACGCTTGATTTGTTTGTTTGTTTATTGGAAGCGCTTCTTAGGCTTAGTTGGATAGACTTGGAAATAACGCATCGTGCTCGGGCACACTGACATTAGCAGAGAGACGTGAACTCGATGAGCGTGTCCGTCGCCACCGCCCCGTCTGACGAAGCCCGCCCTGGGACCTGAGGGTCAGGCTGCCACGCCACCGTCCCAGGCACGGGGCCCCGTGTGGGGTCTCACCCTAGTCCTCAGGGTGCGCCCCGCCACCGTCTCTGACCAGCGCCTCAAAGTCACCGATGCCTCTATGTGTTTTCTATCGTTAAAATTTGACTTTATTTCAAACCGTCCACTTTAAATAATTGAAGAACATTCAAGGGATCAAATCGCCTCAGAGCAACGTCTTTCATTGAGTTATTCCTTAATGGAGTTCACCACGTGTTAAGATGGGATTTGCCGTGCGTCACACACATGCATTAGCGAGGCGCCTAAGTCCCATTACGAGGCCCCTTCGATGGAGTTCAATTTTTTCTCTTACTTTTCTTATTGACAATAACAAAAATGCAGAGTGGAGACCTGTGTGAGACGTATCTCTTCCGATCCCGAGCATGCCATTAGCGCCGAAGAAACGCTCTGGTTTAAAACCACCGAAGGGATAGAATTCTGTGGTTAGCACAGCCACAGACCACAGTTGCCCTTAAATGTCAAGGTCCGTGCAGGGGTCAAGGTCAGGGTAAGAAGCAGTAGCTCAGGAGGGGCAGAAATCCTTCTCCGGAGAGAAAGGTTTGCTGATAGCAGTTCTTGGTTGGTTTAACAGCAGCTGTAAAAAACAAACTCGATTTAGTGTTTTGGGGACGGAATGAGAAAACAATATGAAAATACAAAACCGAGAGGTTTAGAGTCTTCGACGTCAGTACAATTTTACCAACTGTATGATTCAATTTAAAAACATTTACTTCAAATTTAAAAAGTCACTTCAAGGACTAAAGAAACGAGAGAGATGCCATTCATGTTCTTAAAATTCTCACTCGTCCTGTCGGAGCGAGCCGTAAAGTGACTGTCCCCTCTCCCGACACACGCGGAGGCATTTAAGATCGTGAATCTGCACTTGCCTTAGAGTCGAGGGCAGCCTGTCATATTTTTCCCATCACAAGTTCTATTATTAATTTCATGACATGGTTTATACTCAGTTATTGTTCAAATTCCAGGAAATACAGAAATAATGGCCGACGTCGCTGGTATTGGGACAGCTGGCTTGCCTTGGACTCAGTTCTGTGGATGTGGGAAGCATCTCGAACACTCGTTTTCATCGCTGCGATGGTCCTTCGTCCGCGGTCCGGCTACTCGCCCGGCGGCTCGGGGGCCACGGGGTGCAGAAGCGCCCTCGCCCGGGCTGACATCGCGCACCCAGGGGGCCGCGCCCTGGGTCCCCGCGGGGAGGCGCGGCCAGGCCTCTCCCTCCCCCCTCGGTGGCATTTCTCTTTTCTTCCTTTTCTTTTGCTTTTTGGTTCGTTTGTTTTTTAAATCCTCCCACAGGCGACGTGAGGCTTCGCCGTTCCCGCCCTCTGCGTCTGCAGGCCCAGCTCTTGTTCACGTCACATTAGAAGAATTGAGACGAGATCGTACGACTGGGTCACAAAAGGATGGTGTGAAATGGGACGACGTGGAATTCCGGAATTCAGAGGAACTGTGCACATCATCTGGATAACGTCCCATGGATCACGGCTGAAGAGAAAAAAAGCCAGAAGACTTTAAAGGGTAAATATCTCCTAGAGAACACTGGGCGGCTGGGAGTGACACGGAGCTTCCGCCACCGTCGCCCGGCAACGGTGACTATGTATTTGAGGATAAAAATAGGGAATTAATTTACCTTAATGATAAAACGTATGAAGAAAAATAGCACCGGAACCAGGAGGTTTAAGTGACGGGACCGTCACAAAAATAGCTGCCTATTTTCTAACGTAAATGAAAGTCACGCTGGCCATGCGTTTCCCGGTAGCCATTCGACATTTACAAATGCAAAAGGCTTAACTAACGCGCACCTTGCCCTCGCCCTGCTCCTAAAACCCTGCAGTGTCTGAGAACAAAGCGTTTTCGTACTGGCTAAGATGCCAGCACGTGTGTCGTTAAAGCGTTAGCATCGGCTTTGCTGAACGAAGGAAAACTTGGGAACGAGCCGCTTGCAAAGGAATGAAGCTCCAACTCAAAATCCCCCTTCGAATGTTCCAGTGGAAAGCGTGGTTCTACGACCGCCTCGGTAAAGGGACCGAGTCGCTCCAGCTCGAGTTCTCACTTGCGAAGCGGCCCATTGCCCCGCTGAGAATGTCAGTGGCAAGCTATGCTTCCCAGCTGGAGCTCCTCGGAAGATAAGTATTAATTCAAGATATTTTGCTTAGTGCGGAGCATAATACCTCGTTTATGATGCCCTGGAGAATAATTTTTAAAGCAAAGAAGGCATCATCTCATGTATTCCATGAAGAGCATGTATAATGATTAAAATAAAACAGAGGTAACATTAGTGACTAAGAAACATCTGAATATTATAGCAAACAATTTTGTACAAAAATAAAGTGCATGTCACTGCCATGGAAATTGCTGTATGGGAAACATTGTAACACTGGCCAACTTCTACAATGTCTGGAACCACCACACATGTGCGCGGGTAGCTCAGGAGTCTCGAAAAATGTCTGTGCTTGATGAGCATATCTCCATTTCAATACAACCAATAAAACTCCTTGAAACACATAAACTTGGAAAAAAATCTGACGTGTTAGAGAAAAATGTATATTTAATGCGACATTTTGAATACTTTCATTTTCCTTTCTATACCAACTTCATTTAATCGACTGATTAAAATCAAAGTGGATTTTAAAGATAAGCACTCATTTTAAAAACAATAATAATAAGATTTCATCTTTGAAAAATAGATAGGAATTAAGATCGGTAAGCCTTAAAGTGCCAGGAAAGGAGAGTATATACTGTCTTCAGATAACTTTAAGACATTTTCCTATTTTACTTCAGCGCTGACACAGTTTCTTAAGAAAAACATTATTTATAAAGAGAGAAAGTAAAAAAAAATAGATAAAATTTTAAATAAATAAAAAGTTATTTTTGTTTAAAAACAAATTAGTTAAACAGGGTCTTGAAAACTTTCACCATATACTTTTCTTTATGTGAGAAGATGCATTTAGGATTTCAACACTTAATAATAGGAAAGTACATGGTGCGAAGCAGTCAAAATATATATTCTTAAATATTTATAAAATTAACTATGGAATATGTTGTGGAAATTAAAATAATTTTAAACTCTTTCTTTCCTTGAAGTTACGTAGAAAGAAGAAACCATCCTCAAAAGTGAAAATGAAATCTTAAGTT
>NW_011889058.1:143768-146456 GCF_000151845.1 Pteropus vampyrus | reverse complement strand
TATAATTAAGGACAGAATAATCTAACTCTTCCATAAAGTACAAATTAATGGGGCCATGTCTCCAAAACACAGCAAAGATTGAAAGCCCCAGAGAAGGTCAATGGAGGCAGTTATAAGAATCTCCAGGGAGAAGTTTCATTTAACTTGAAAACAAATAGCCTATGGAGGCCGGTGAAATGATTAAAATGTGCATTTAATTAAATGGAAACTGTCAAGTCACTCCCTGGATGATGAACAGAAACAAAATCAAAGATATCAAACTCTAAATATTGGTGTACGGACGAATGTGTTTTCTTCCTGTTATTTTTGGCGTCACAGAGGACTCACTGCAGTCACCCTTCATGAAGACAGCAAAGCGCATCTTCCCTGCAAGATATCATCACCTAAGTTTTTAAAGTTGCAATTTCAGCACGACAAATTTAGGACATGAATTTCAGCGTGTACGATGAGACCACAGCGTAACTGGCCACTCGTGTGCACCGTTTCCTGCATCTCAAACGTCGATCTTGACATAGATTTAGTGTGATTGATGAGTCTAAGAGCACATCTGATCCCATTAAACCAATCAGACGAGAAGCTTTTCAGATCACATTAAAGTGCCTATTTTTCTTTGACTTATTCAATGTGTTATTTAAAACGGTTTTTATTTAGCTAGTGGAAGAACCCTTTTTTCACGGCGTATTATTTAAAATAGCCTTTTTGATCTGGACTTACGAATATCGGCTTGTTATAACACAGACCTTTTTTTCCATCAACAACGTGAGAAAAACAAAGAATTGTGCTATCATTAAGAGAGCTAAAAGGGCCCATCCTGAGTGGCTTCCCGGCTGACAAGTAAAAGTACCATGATTTTACCGATGGAAAAAAACGGATGTAAAAATCCTTTGCGGTGTTGGTGTCCTGTTGCCTGGAAGGACGTTTTTCTCTTCGAGTGCTAAAACGTTGTCATTGTGTAGCTGACTCTTGACTGTCTTAAAAATCACTTAAGAGGCGAAACCGTAGTTAGTCCCCACACATCCCCCAGCTCACTGCGATGCCAGCCGGAGCACTCGACCTTGAACGTGACCTTGGGCTAGCACGAGCGTTTTCTGTTGTGTCTTAGTCTGTTATCGTATTTCCTGTAAACATGGCCTGGATGATTTTCATCAAAATTATTAAAAGCAGTGTGGGAGAAGCCTTCCTCTGAGGGGAAAGACGGTTAAATAACTTAGAAGCTCAATATCTGTCCAGGGACATAAATTCGGAGGCTGATCTTTAATGTTATTTGGGGGGGAAACGTAATTAAATAGTATGGACCTAAACCAAATAAAGGAAAACTCAAATAATGATCATTTATATTTCGTGGAAATCATCATTGATATAAATTAGAATTCGGAAAGTGGAAACCAAGAAGGTTCTGGTTAGCAAGCCCCCTGCCTGCTTCGTAACTGCACAAAGATGCCGATGATGCCTGTATGAGCTTGTAACGTCCAGATTACACAACGCAAACGAGTTTCCCAGCAAGCACGGGTCCGAAAGTGCCACGGCCACCTGCAAGCACACTGCCGTCCCTTACAGGGACACCTGTCAGGCCGTCTGTGAGGCTTTCCCGGCGAGTCCAACGCTACTGGAAGGAATCTCACAGCGAGGCGCTGCCCGCGAGACGAGGCTCACGTTGCCCCCACGGTCTGTGAAAAACATCTGCACAGTAAGAAACAAGATGATGAAGTTCAAGGGACTAAGCCGTCTCAGGGATGGTGAAGGGAGAGTTTGGAGGCTTAAAGTGATTCGTTAAAAGTAAAACATGAGTTAGCACTCAGGAAGAGAGCAGGAAGAACGTCTTCGGAGAATCGCGTGGGCGTTTTCGGTCGGAACATCCGCAAGACGGGGTTAGACACCGAGGAGGTTTATTAGAAGATATTCTCGAATCTCCTTTCGCGTTTTAAAACAACTCTACGATATTGAGCTGTGAGGATTTTGCTGTCAAAGCCAAGGGCTTGAATTAAATTGGGTTTCATTGTTCTACGATGTCAATATTTTTTATACTTAACATGTGACTATTAAATATTTTAAATATATGAAGGTTCCTGGGTTAAGCACGCGGCAGGACATCGGAAGCTGCCTTTCCGCTCGTCCGGACCGATGGTGGGTCCGATGCAGATGCCGATGGTGCCCAGTACACCGATACAGGTGACAAACGATCGATGATGTCAGGATGATACGGAAGTGACTGCTACGCGTCCTGACGTTGGGATCTACAGCTGACCTTCCCCAGCGAGCCGTGGGCCACGTAAACACATTGTCGAAGTCACGGAACAGGGGAGGGAGGACACGCCGCTGCCTCACACAGGCCACTCGAAATGAAACCTAGCAAGACGGACTCGTTGCCAAGTTTGAAAGTCAGAACTGATGTAACGAATAAGGCAACAAATTATGACGATGATCTGTGGAATCACTGCTAAAGAGCTGACGGAACAAGTCATCGGGGGACACGTAGCATTGGTGAGTGGTGGAAAAGCATCCTTCGACAGGTAAGGAACGCTGAAAATCACACGGTGAGTTAGGCGCGATCGTTTCATTCCGTGAGCCGCTCCAAGATTTTAGCAAGTGCTGTTAAAATGAACAAGAAAATTAGCATAAACGAAACACAGAAGCGGGAACAGCTAAGAAAAGATGAACTGGCCCCAAATTATCAAATGGACCATAAAT
>NW_011889058.1:134810-142093 GCF_000151845.1 Pteropus vampyrus | reverse complement strand
GGAGGCTTATAAATGCTGTTTTCCCGCTTCTGCATCGTCTAAATAGAAACGCACGGGGAAGCCAGGAGCGCGCAGACCTAAATGAGGAGGCCCAGGTGCGCCTTGCAATCAGCCTGCAAATCGCTCCACGGGAGGCGGGGCACCTTCGTCCCTGGCACTTCGGTGGCTGCGCGGGGGCTGCGGGACCACACACAGTGGGACCCGCGGCGCTTAGGAAGGCTGCCGAATGCTCACTGCATTTTCCCAGTGGTATGGCGCACAGTTACTATTTAATATTCACCACCGGCGTTCCTGCAATTGTCAAACCTCGTGGAAAAGCCCGATGTGCAGTGACCCCGCGGGTCCAGCTGTGCGACACTGGCCACAACACAGGCTCGTCCCCCGGCCGGCCGCAGCGCGGGGCTCCTTCACGTGCACGGAGGGGTCCATTTCAGAAGCCTGTGCCATGGGTACTGACCCAAAACGTGGACAACGAAGCAACCTCACAGCTGTGAGAGCAGGGGGTGCGGCGAGGCACCCATGTGCTGTGTGGAGGCCAAAGCAGGCAGGGGACTCGTTAGAGGCGTTTTTAAATTAACTTTTTTCAATGCCTTGCTTACTCCTTGTGAAAGATTGGAACACAGAGGTGAGCCAAAGGAAGGGAAGAAGGCCGCTCCCGATTTCAGAACGCAGTCGGGCCTCCTAACACGAGTTCTATTTCTGCTACTGTTCGTTTTTATGCTCAGACTCGACCTTAGTCATGTGACGGTATGGGTGATTCTTTCGTGGCAGGCAGGCACCACCCTTCCAAACGAATGCTGTGGACCAAAGGCAGGGGTCCCCCTTGGAGAGGGGGCATCTCAGTCACCACCGTGAGCCTGGCTGGCGGGGCCTGCCACCCAGTCACCGTCTACCGACGTGGTCCCCTCGTTCCAGACGTTAAGCCTCAGCGTGCAGCTCCTTCTGCACAGGACGGGTTTTTCCACACAGCGGTGTCTGTGAGTGGCTCCCGTAAAGTGCAGCAGCGTGGTCACAGAATAGTGGCCGTGGTCACCAACCCCGCGTGTCGCATTTCTGCCTCCGGAGGGTGCGGGGTAAACCCCAGACCTGGCCTAGAAAACACACACGCGCGTCTGTCTCACGGACTGGATTTCTGTGTCCCCGGCACCTTTTTCACGATGGAGAAGCGGAGGCAGCTCCTCGATGAACTTGAGGTTAAATCTTGTCAGCCTGGCACGATAATGGAAAAGGAGTTGGCCCGCAGCCGCCGCCGCGTTATTTACTGCTTGTTTTAATGGGCTCTTCGGGGACATTCTATCTGCGATATGTAGCAATTCACATGAGCCCTGTTGAGGAATTTCAAACAAGGTCACCCTGTGGAGACGCCGGGTGGCCGCCGGCCGGGGGCGGGAAGTCACCGTCTTGGCTTCCCACGTGGCTCGGTCTGCTGGAATGGGACCTTCAAAGCACCTGTGCAGAGAGCGTAACAAACCCACACGAGCGAAGGAACGACCGAGCATCTCAGAGTGGACGCCGGGGCTGGGAGGCTCGTGGCACAGGAAGGTGGGGCTGTCCGGGGGTGAACAGTGCCCCGCAAATTCACGTCCACCCAGCGCTGTGGGATGTGGCCGCACTTGGAAACAGGGTCTTTGCAGACGGAATGGAGTTAAGTGGCGGCCGTCCTGCATGGCGGCCCCGAGCCCACGCCGGTGTCCCCGCCGAGGCACACACAGGCACACGGAGCGAGACGATGAAAGCAGGTGGGGTGTCTGCCAGTGAGGAGCACCTGGGGCGCCCGGAAGCCAGGACGAGAAACGGCGCAGACGCCCCCCGAGCCTCCGAGGGGAACCCACCGGTCTGGTTGCAAACTCTGGTCCCCTGGCCGGCGAGAGAGCAGGTCTCTGCTCGGTTCGAGCATCCGCTGGCAGCCACGGGAATCTGGTGCTGGCTGCACTGCCAGCCCCTCCCAGGAAGCGCTGGTGGGCGCCTGTGGGTCCGGGAGCCTGGGGACCTGGAGGCCACGAGGCCACTGTCCTCCGCATGTGGCTTGAAATGGACCCTCCATCTCATCTCTCCAGTGGGCTCTACAAATTCTCAACAAACTGGATGATGTGCGCCTCTGGAGAGGCCCTGCCCTGTGGGGACAAACACGTGGCTGGCCAGTGGGGGCGGGAGAAACAGCCAGGGAACGGGTGCGGGGTGGGGGTGCGGGGTGGGGGTGGGGGTTTGGAGGTGTGGGGTGGAGGAGGAAGGAGCCCGTGGGCTGGGCACTGCCGTGCGGGCCACATGCGGCCGTCTCTGAATAAGGACTTCTTGTCCTGGAAATCGCCGCGTCCGTGGCATCGGTGAAGCCACGGTGGCTTCGACTGAGGGGTGACGGTGTCTATGACAGGGATTTCCCTGTGGTCAGTTCCGTTTCTGCTCTTTCGTGCTTCGTCATAGGCACCGAGCCTCTGCTATACCAAGAAAAAGGAGGCCTGTTTCTCCTTGTACTCCTTCTGGCCTGGGACGGGCAGGCCCCCGAGTCGGGCCTGCGGAGCCCCGCGTGCTTGCTAAGCGGAGGGGGTGGCCCTGCAGCCACGGCCTGGCCCCGCCCTCAGCACAGGCCCCGCCCTTCATCGCCGCTGCTCACGTGTTTTCTTCCCTGCGGAGAGAGACACACAGCCTTCTGCAGTGCGTGACGCTACTGCCTCACCACTAGGCCGGAGGCGGGGGTACCCACGCAGCTCGTAGGTAGCCGTGTGTTCAAACTCTGGTAATACGAGAGCTGAAGTAGCTGAGGGACCCCCCATTCTCCAGAGAAGCCGAGGTGGTGCGTGCTTCGCTTTTGTGGCCGGTAGCAGGTGGCCGCAGGCGCGGCCGCCGGTAAAACAGGCAGATGCCTCTGTAAGGTGAGTGCCGCGGGCTGCAGCAGGGAAAATGTGTTTTCCAGGGGGAAGTTTGGTACTTTATTTGAGACATAAGCACAAGAACAAACGGGAAACACCAACAGCAAGTAAAGAATAAAAATAATAACTGATATTTAAAGCTCGGTCCCCGCGATGCCTAGAGGCGCAGCGAGCCGGGCGACGCGTGGGCGGAGACGGCCACTCGTACCTTAAGCCCTGGCTCTACGTGGCTGGGCTGTTTCTCCGTTACCAGGTGGAGCGCGTGTGGGCGGGGGGAGGACATGAGGGACGGCGGTGCACACGTCATTTCTAGCGCGAGCTTTCGAAACCTTCGTTCAAGGTTTTGCGATCCCACAGATACCGGGGCCTCTCTCGGCAGCGAATCTCACCCCGATGTGAGGCCGGCGGGGTCACCGGCAGCCCGGCCTTGCGGGAGCTGCGAGGGGTCTCCCTCCGGGGCCGGTGGGACCGGCTCCGTCCTTCTCGGCTGTGTGTGGTCTCAACGTTACTTGCTGACGACGGCGATGACAGTCTACAGCGCCGACCCCGCCAAGGACTCCCATTTTTTTTCAAAGCTCTAACAAAATTTCCTCACACGCAAGGGTAACGTTGGCACAGAATCGTGGGAGATTTTGTTCCAAAGGGAACGAGGGCAGATTCCAATGCATTAGCGCGGAGCGTTTTGTTTGGAATCACAATTCAGGAATTCGGCCCCGCCCCCTCATCTGAGGGGTACGCCCCAGACCCCCAGTGGGTGCCTGAAACCCCAGATAGCACTGACCCCTAAGTACACTACGTTTTCCTGTACACACACACCTATGCTAGAGTTTAGTAGGTAAGCGAGGCACAGTAAGAGAGTGACAATGATAACTAATAACGACGTGAAGCATCGTGACCGTGCCCGCGATGAAGGGTATGTCAACGCCGCTCTCTTCCTCTCGCCGGCAACTGTTTCTCTTTCCTTTCCCTAAACCTGCGGGTGGGAGATTTGTTCTTATCACAGATTTTAGCCACCTCAGCACAGAGCTCTTTTCTTCCCTTATTCACTTGAGAGCTGTCACCTTTTCACTGAAAGGAAGCGCTTTGGGACATCTCGTTGGCATGTCTGAATTGCCAGCATCCCCGCTCTTGCACTTTGGGGACAGTGTTAGGAACTGTGACACCACGACACAAGCACTGTGACAGCATCTCGGCCCATCTGATCACGGAGAGGACGGCTAACGGGTGGGGGCGCGGACAGGGTGCAGTCACCAGACGCAGGGACGAGTCACACTGGGTGACACAGAGCGGGATGGCTGGAGAGTTCACCAAGCTACTGAGAACGGCTGCGACTTAAAGCATCCGGATTAGGCACTTCTGGAAGCTTCCGCGTAATACTGTCGGAGCATGGTGGACCCGCACACCTGAAGCCACAGACAGCGGAGCTGCGGGTGGGACTGGGCTACGTGGTCTCCGCTGTCAGGGCGTCGCCCCAGGAGACGACAGTCCCCTGCCCTGTGTTTTGCTCAACAGCAGAGAAGCAGATGTCAGCGGACCGCGGACACTGGGGCCCACTGGGACCGGCCACCTGCTGGGCTGCTTGCGGGCGACGCGGCACACACGTTGACACAGCGCCAACGCAGTGCGGGCTGGACCCACGTGGGCGCGGAGGTGGCTCAGGGACTAGGGGGGCCCGCACAGACGAACCCCGCGCAGCCTGGCACGTCCGTCGTCTGCAGACGGTCGCTGTGTGCCCTCGCGGCGCCCAGGCTACATGGGGCGCAGGTAGGCAGGTACCCCTGGGCGCCTCTGCTCGCGGGGACACCTGCCCGCGTTCTGCGGCCTCTTCCGCGGGGCACAGCGGTGCACCTGTCCACACGCACTCGCGGTCGCCTCTCCGGGCGGGGCTGGCGCACGCGCTCTCCGCTCCTTAGCTGCTCCAGGAGCAGCCGCAGGCTGCGGCCAAAACACACTCAGCTCAGAGCCGCGTGGGACCGCGGCGCTGGCCTCCTTCGCCTGCCCTGGGCGGGAGCTGAGGTTGGGGGGCGCCCTCTCTGGCCACGTCAGTGATCCCCAGCCCGCCCGCCTCTGCTGGGCCACGAGCCCTGCCTTTGCGGTCCCAGGAGCCCCGGACGGACAGGCCCAGGGCGCTGTGTCCCCACCTCGACCTCCCCGTGCTCAGACCCGGCATTGGGGCCTTTTCCAAGACTATCGAATAAAAATACAAGAAACTAAAAAGTAAAATGAATAAATAAATAAATTTAAAACAGAGAGGTGAAGCTCTAGGGCCAGGAAACGCAGCTAAATCACACTAGGACGCCGACCTATTTTCATCCAAGTGTATTCAACCGTCTTTAGCATCAATTTTTATCTCAAAAATGCTATTTTGCCCTTCAACTTCGGGAAAAGCGCTCAGCTTCTCTCTTCTTTAAAGCTTTGGGTGACCTTTTTTCCTGGTGTAACCTTCTCGGCGGGTTTACGGGAGGGGTGTGTGTGTGTCTGTGTCTGTGTGTGTGTGTCTGTGTCTGTGTGTGTGTGTCTGTCTGCGTGTGTGTCTGTGTGTGTGTCTGTGTTTGTGTGTCTCTGTCTGTGTCTGTGTGTCTGTGTGTCTGTGTCTGTGTCTGTGTGTCTGTGTCTGTGTGTATCTCTGTGTGTCTATGTCTGTGTGTGTCTGTGTCTCTGTGTGTATGTGTGTGTGTCTGTGTCTGTGTGTGTATGTGTGTGTGTCTGTGTCTGTGTGTCTGTGTGTCTGTGTGTCTGTGTCTGTGTCTGTGTGTCTGTGTCTCTGCGTGTCTGTGTGTGTCTGTGTGTCTCTGTGTCTGTGTGTGTCTGTGTGTCTGTGTGTGTCTCTGTCTGCGTCTGTGTGTGTGTGTGTGTGTGTGTGTGTGTGATATTTCTAAGAAGCGGATGGAGAGAGTGCGGCGCCTAAGTTCGTAGAATCTCTTTCTCCAGCATGAAGTACTTCATCTCACACCCTCGTGATAACGGCAGGAGCCTGACTCAGAAATTCCCCGCATGGAGGAAACGTCCTGTGGCGGGCGCGGAAGCACACCTCCTCCGGGAGCGCAGAGAGAAGCGCACAGGTGCGCCGCGCTCACGCCGCAGCCAACGTCCACCTGATCGTCCTCCCGCAGCTCCTTCTGCGCATGCGCATCCCAGCCCCGAGCACGGGCCCCTGCACGCCGCGGGGACAATCTCGCTGGCAGCGATGGGGCTTCAGAGCTCCCCGGCCCTGAGCGTTGCTTTAACAGATTTGTCCTGCATTAATCATATGGACTAGCAAGTAGAGGTTGATTAGCTTTATTTATTATTTTTGCATCGGCAATTATTTTAAATTGGATGTTGGGCATTTTAAAATTAGATTTGCTTACTGTGAGTACGAGGAAAGATATACTCTATGTTTCTGACCGCTTTAAAGGAAGAATAATGTTAGGCGCAGTTATGACATCAGCATGCTGCAGCCCCAAAGATGCATATCTGGACCGACCGCAGGCTGAGCACTGACGTCTGCGCCGGCACGTGACGCCTTGACGGTGCCGCCGGTGTGACCTGGGGCAACCTTACGTTTGTTTGCAGATGGGGATGGCCCAGGGCGTGCAACTCAATTGACATCACCCGTTAAGGGGCTGAGAGGTGAAAAACAACATCCTGTGTCTTGAGTATCACAGCACCAAGAGCACTGCTGGCTGCGGCCCACGCGGAACAGGGAAGCGATGCCGCCCGCGACCGCATTCGGCGGGTGCCTGTGGGGCGGACCCCGGGCTTACCGCGAGCAGCTGGCGTCAGTCCAAGAGAAACCACTGATCCCCCGTTAGCGAAGCAAAATAGAATGAGCCTTCCTTGCAACGTCGCGTTGAAGTGGCAGCTTTTAGCTCTTCAGAATCACCTTCCCTAATGAGAGGCATGTGATCCAGCCGGTCATCTTCCTGCTGTAAATTCTAACGCATATTCACAGCCACACGCCTTTCACCTTCCATGAAACAGCCCTCGTGCAAACGGCGATAGTCGGTGTGTCACTGGGGGTTGTCGCAACGACTCCTCCACGTGACGGGTGTGAAGGGTGTCCTTTCCCCGCACCTGGCTTATTTATGTGCTCTCATTAATTACGCCTAATTTTCCGTTGGCGCTTCTCTTCCTAATGTAATTCAATTTAAGCATATCTTTCCAGAGACTTATTAATAGGTAGGGTCATTTATATTGTGTAGCACAAATATTTTATAATCCACTAATCTTGACAAAAAGGCAATGCCTTCCTAATAAAAAATGTATGAGGAGTAATGGCTCTCCATTAATAACTTATTAGGTCAGATCACACAGTTTGAAGTGTCTATTACACTTTAATTTTATCAGAGTCCTTCCTTTGGAATTGGCTACACTTCTTTTATCTCTTGATTTCGATTGTTTTTTGCATCCGCCACCACCGCCCCCCCCCCCCCC
>NW_011889058.1:132184-133385 GCF_000151845.1 Pteropus vampyrus | reverse complement strand
GCGCGTTCCTGTGGTCTGCGTCCCACCAGAGCGCTGGATGCCGCTGGCATCGTAACTCAGTTACATGATGGCTCAACAGACGGTGAACGCTGGTTCAGGAGTCAGTCACTGTAAGATAGCACGTTTATCCAAAATTATCACCTTGATCACAGAAAGGCCTTGTGACCGGCATCGGCCTTACGAGCCGCTGTTGAGGTGGTGCGGCCGGCATCTTTGATGGACTCTGAAGCTTCAATATGAGAGGCTAAAAGAAGAGTCAGTTTATAGTAAAATCAAGGCATCAAGTGTGTACACATAATTGTTACTTAGGGAGCTCCAGTAATTCGGAGGGATACATGCACTAAACTTCCTTAAGAGAATGAATTCAACTTACGCCGTTACCAAATTAGGGATGATTGAAAAAATAAATAAATCACAGGCAAAACTTTACCCTAAGATTAAATTCTTCATTCTTTAAAGATAATTTATTTTGATTTTTCTTTAAATCTAAGAAAAGTATTTTTCTAACATGTTTACTATTTTTGTTTTTATGATATATGTTGACATCTATCTATAAATCTCGTGGGATTCCGAATGCACACCTGAATGAAAGAATTTGGGTAATATTCCATTAGTCATATAATATTCTATTCAGTCTGTGTGTGTGTGTGTGTGTGTGTGTGTGTGTGTGTGTGTGTATTTTCCTTGAACATTCTTTAAGTTCATTTTTTGGACAAAGGTGTCTAGATTGACATAATGATTGAAATTTAATTCCTTTCAATTCTGCTCATAATTGTTCACACTGGACATTCACTTGCCAGGCAAGCCTATGCTAGGTCTGGCTGATGTGGATGCAGAGGAAGAGGTGACACAGTTCTCGGTCCCCAGACGAGGAAAGGGGGTTCGTCTTTGGTAAGCGCATATAGCACATTGAAGTACTCTCGGGTAACAAGCCATCTGGCCCGACGCTGTGAAGCCATGGTCTCCATTCCTGTGGGTTTGGAAAGGGCGCTGGATGGGATTAAAGAATTTACCCCACTTCGTATAGATAACAACTAACAAAGCCAGAACGGAAACCCGGATATGCCCGGGTTTATAATCCTAAACTCTTTAAACAGGATAATTAAATGGTCATTAAAACAATAATACACGCTGGATAAAACGACACTGGCTTAGGGAATTATTCCAGTAGACGGTCAGGAGAAACTGTGATTGGATCAAA
>NW_011889058.1:129119-130954 GCF_000151845.1 Pteropus vampyrus | reverse complement strand
ATGGTCATTAAAACAATAATACACGCTGGATAAAACGACACTGGCTTAGGGAATTATTCCAGTAGACGGTCAGGAGAAACTGTGATTGGATCAAACGGCCAGGCCGAGCTTCATGGAGACTGATGCTCATGACGGTGTCGGAGGAGGTAGCATGTTTATGGGGCCCATTCCGGGGGAGTAAGGGTTTTCTCAGGAAAAGCAGCGGGCCGGGGGGGCTGGGGGAAGGGGTGTGCGGGCGAGGGAGGGAGGCGTGGTGTCTGTGGAGGACCTCCGGGCATTTTCCCTGTAAGAACTGAGTTTTACAGGTTTTCTTGAACCAGAGTCTTCCTTGGTCATACCGCATAAAAGGGTTAATTTCCAGTGATCTTCTGAATGAGCTAAGAAAGTAGTTAAGATGCTATTCAATGGGCGGAGGTAGGGGGAGGTAGGGGTCTACAGCGGGAAGACGGGACCTGGGGATCTGCGCCCCTGCGGAGCGCGCACGGCACGTGGGCACCTGGCGAGGAAGCACTTGGCCTGCCGGCCACTGCGGGAAGCGGACGCGGGTGAACCGGAGGCAGCCGAAGCCGCTGTGGGCCTGCGGTGCCGATGGAACGCTGGAACCGTTTCTGAAATCGCGTAGCTCGGAAAGGGCGCTGGAGTTAAGGATGAGACGCGAGTTCAGTGCTGAAGAGCTGAGTTCGTGGATCTCAGAGGCACCGTGCCCCGTTGCCCGAGGCGTCTGCCTTCGAGGCCTGAGCAGCCCTCAGGTGGGGAACGTTGTTTTGCTCCTTTGCCTTGAGGGGACAGTCTAAACCTTCGGGGTAAACGGTTTCTCTCCTGCAGAGAGAGAGACTCTACATGCATGAAGTCTGGGGAATGCCGGGTCCTGGAGAAGTGAAGAAGGCGGGGAGGAGGCGGCGGAGCGGGTGGCCGCGGACAGACGCCTGCGGGGGCCACCTCCAGGCCCACGAGCAGTCCTGGGTGCAGGAATGGGGAGCCGCTGAATCTGCTCACCACGTGATTCCGGTGGCCTCGGGGCGGAGTGTTAAGAGAAAGACCAAGAGCCAGATGGAGTGAAGTTAAGGATCGTTGTCCGGTGCGTGTGCGCAGAAGCAACGGACATGGTCTTTTTGTCTAAAACGACTGTTTGCCAACGGAAAGAGCAGGGGGTGACCAGTCGCAAGGATCAGCAGGCAGGCAGTAGAGAACGCCTTTTCTGTCCCCCGCCCCCGTCTGGAAGCCATCAGCGTGAAGGTCAGCACGAAGTGGGCTAGGACGGAGGGACAAAGGAGAAACAGTGACTGAGCGCCGCGCAGACAGCGGCCGGCCGAAAGCACGCGGAGGGACGGCGTGTTCGCGAGCTTATTAGCCGCGTGTTCTTCATCCAGGGCTGATGAGCGGGTCGAATAACCCGAGGGGGGAACAGGCTCACTCCTAGCCGGAGTGGGGTGATCGCAGACGCTCGGCGGGGCGCCCGTTCATCTCGGGGGTGCAGACAGGCCTTCGGCTGCGTGACAGTGACTGCCACACGCGGGCGGGGGGAGGGCGGGTGTTCCCGTGAGCTGAGGCTCAGCGCAGACCCACTGTGCGCCGGGCAGGGGGCTTCGTGCGGGATCGCAGGGAGAAGCGGGGGTGGCGGACGGCGCGGCGGGGGACCGGGCCGCAGGCCTCAGCGCGGCACCTTCGGGTCAGGAATGGGAGGTGGCGGACTAGGCACCGCCCCTCGTTAGGGCGCTGGCTTAGTAAACAAGACCCAAGTCACGTGGCCCGGTCCGGGCCGTCGTCTGGGACACGCTTTCGTGGGCGAGCGCAACATCGGATTGTGAAGAATCCACTGGCTCAGGGAGCGCCTC
>NW_011889058.1:93507-127522 GCF_000151845.1 Pteropus vampyrus | reverse complement strand
TTTCTGTTAAACAGGCCGAGGCGTAAACACCGAGCCTGGCTTGGGCTGGAAGCTCGGGCCTGTGGACGTTTCACAGGTTCAGGAGGTTCACTAATGGCCATCAGAATCTCTGCCGCGTTGCTGCGGGTTTTCTCAACCGTGTACACTGGCGCGGGGCGCTTGGAAGCATTTATTGCAGCCAAGTACACAGAGAGTGAGGTTCAAACTGATATGAGACTTTAAAAAAGGGTTTCTATTTGTAAATATAAAGAAAATAGTCATTTTAGCATGATCACTGGACTAAATGTCAAGCCATGATTGGTAGGTATGTACTGTAGGAATATTTCTGGTCCTTGGTATACTTAGCAAATTTTGATCTGAGTTCTTTTTTGGTTTTTACTTTAAAAATCAAGGAAATATTAATTACCTAAAGCAAAATGCCAGTCTAGTACAGCCATAAATATGCAAATAGATGCACAGGCATACAGATATACACAGGGTTATGATTATATGAGTAACTGCACTTCTATTAATATGGTTACTTTATGAAGTCTGCATATTTTACTAAAAAATGAGAATTAGAAAGATGGAAACTACCCCGATGCCCTCTCTGGATCTACTGTCGTCATGTATTTGTGTTTTCGATCTGTTGGCTGCTCGTGGTTACCATTCTGTAAATCGTCACTTACCTGGCACACACTGGCCCGCTTGTCCGTCACCACCCCCAGCAACAACCACTGAAGATGTTTTTAGGGAACTGGCTGGAGCCCGCCCCTCGAGAAAGAGGTGGATGCCATCTGGGGAAGGTGGTTGAGAGTGGCCGGGGACCGTCATTACCTGCCTAAGGTAGGAAGGTTGGACATTGCCACTACCGGGGCCCACACGCCCCCCGCATCGGTGAGGTGCCTAAAAATTGCTCTGAAAAGGGGAAAGGGAGATAGATGGAAGTTGCCTTCGACAGTGATAATAACGTTGTCATCAAGGGCAGGCGAAGCCTGTCACTCAGAGCCCCCCCTGCCCAGCCGTGGAGCCAGCTCTGCGTCCTCTGAGCCCCAGGCCTGCGGGGGAGGTGAGGTCTTTACGACCGGTGAGCTCAGTCATGACAAGTACATTTACCTGACGGGAGCATGCGCTACATACAAAAAACTAAATTAAAATAACCTTATGGGCTGACTCAAATCCATGTGAAAAAGAAATTTAGAATGAAGCACGGAACAAATGACAGGCTGAGAGCGATTTGATTTATAGTGCCTTTTGGTTGCGGAAAAACACATACTCTGTTGCTCATCTTGATAGATGCCGCAACTTTCGAAAAAGGGTACACTTTTTATCAACCAGTGCTGCACTTCAGTAAGACAATTATAAAATCTGGGACTTAATAATAGACCTCAAGACATACTATTTATCAAAACAGTTCAGTAATTCTTATGTAAGAATAAATAGAACACATAATTATTCAAATACATATGTGGCAAACATTACTATTTTGTAAATTTAAATAGCGTTGAAGCTGATGTAAATATAAGTTAAAATATTTTATAAATATATTACCACCGATTTTAATGTCTTACAATATTGTATATTGACTAGTAAATGAAACATGTTTATGTTGAAAAAGGCAGGCCACAAGTAAGAAGATATATTTTAACACTAAAATATCTAATTCTACATATGTCTCTAGGGCCGCTGAAAGATATATTTCTATACTAATGCCATATATATCCATCTTATTTCTTAAAAGCCTCCCAATTCTAAGTTATCGATAATTGATATATTCTTAACATAGTCACAAAATGAATAAAATGCACATTGTTTAGATTAAAGAGTTAATAAGGTCCCTGACTATGAAAAATTGATAGTTCTGTATTAAAATAAACTCTAAAATATGAAGAAAAAGAAGTTTCGGTATTAAAATTTGTGTTATTACTGTTTTTGAAAAAGAGTTTTAGGTTATCTTTTCTTCATAGTAACAAATTATTTTCCATTTTTTGTTAAAAACTATTTTAAGATCTTTACTTTTATGACTACGAACAGAACAATTGGAGTCATTTGAGCTACTGCCACGCGTGAGTCTTGATCAATGTGGCCAGCTCCGACACACATAAGGTCCCGGCACCCCTGGAAAGAAGTCAAGGACCTGAGCTCAAACTGTTTGCGAGCCTAGAGCTCTTTCAAAGTAATTTGGCAGTGGGTGATGAAGAAAATCTCGACAAAGAGTTTCTAAGTATATTCTACATTAAAACAATCATTTCCATGTGTTCTAATTAGGATATCATTGCTATTTTTAAATTCACTCACGGCTTCCACACTGAGTTCCTGCCTGAAGCAGTAGAGGGTAGACTCTGAGAATGGAATTTTCCTAGAAATCTGCTTTGGTGCCATTTTAGTAGCAACCGACATGTTGTCAATTTTAGCTTCTACTGTTTTCATTCGAGAAAATGTTGACGGTGTGCGTGCACGCACAATAAATACCTGAATCCACTCCGAGGCGACCTCCCTCCCCGGCTAACACACACGGGCGACGTTTGCATCACCCCGATCGTCTGGCCTCGGTTGAGGCAAACCGGGCACACACACAGATGCGCGTGGGTGTTGGCATCGGTGGCTTTGGATTTTAAATGTCCCTTTCATATGAGACATTAGTCTTCCTGAAAACACATTATTAGTCGACGACGCGTAGCCACTTCTGCCATGTGGTGGCAGCATTGTACCAACACAGAAGCCTGCAGCCGGGGACTTCCATTCGAGATGGCAGAAATCAAAGTCTGCTTTTCTCAGGAAGCATTATGCGTGCATCCAGGACGCGTCCACACAAATCGCACGGCTAAATCCATAGCATTTTTGTAACAAATGGAACCATCAAAATGTGATTAAACTTAGAAATCTTATTTCTAAATTACTAACTAAATATGCAATAACAGAAAAACCACGATTTTATTTACACTCGTCTTTTGCTCATAGATTTTTTTTTATATTTCAAATCTCTCAGAGGTTTTCAAATGGAATAAAAACGTAGCAGCACCTACGTTTAGTGACTGTAACAACTCTGGTGACATCACCCACGGAGTTTCAGCACTGCTGAATTTGCATTTTGAAAATCCTCAACCTCATCTTTAGTGCTTAACAGGGATAATATATATATATATTTTTGGGGGGGGGGAGATTTAGTTCTATATGAAAGAATAAAAAATAATTTAGATTCATAAAACGTCGAAGGTGTGCATCTCACAAGTCCAAGCGAAGTTTTGTTACCTAAACTGCAGTACTTAAGTGGCCCGTTGGAATAGAGGCAGGCTTTTGGTTAAATCTGCTCTAGACTTAATACAATAAGTTGAAAAAATATTTACGTAAAAGCTTTTCTCTAATGTATGATACATTTTCTTGAGACATAATCGAGAGCCGGAGAGCTATTACTAAAACAGTCTTCGAAGTACAATACTCTAAGGATATTTTGATGACACATGTATTTTCATTAAAAAATATTTTCTTAGTGTCAGTTGCAATTGCCCATTATAAATAATTAAATCCAAGCGGAAATTATTTTTCACTCGAAGCGAATCGACGGGTCAGAAGATGAAGTTGGCCCCGGACGCAGACGCGGCCAGGTGTGTCCGATGGTGACAGAGAATCCCGATCTGCTCCGGCTCCCTTTCGGAGCCACCTCCCAGCCCCCCGCGAGTCAGGTGCCACCTGAGCCACAGCCTCCTTCTCCTCGTCTTCTCCTTCCTGCACATTTATCATCTTTTTCAATTTCTTGATAAAAGTGGACCAAAAAAGGGAAACAAAAAAATTTTCAAAGCAAAATGCTTTCGGACAAGTCCTGACGACAGTGAAGACAGAGTTCCAGAATCTTCCAGTGTTTTGATCTCTAGACTATCTTACATTTTCATACTGTGTCGATGATCTCGTTAAAAAAAAAAAAAAAAGACATTTGTCCACGGATGCATGGTTGCTTTCAAAAATACATGTTAGATGCCACATTTTAACCAAATGTAATTCCGGTCAAAATGGACTGGGTTTGGCTCCTTTGAAAATTAACAATAATTTGAGCTTCAATGGAATATTTCAATGTTTTGAGCACTAAAATGATATGAAGTATAAATACAATTTATAGAAAAAAATAGAAGCATTTGGGGTCAGCTTCTGTTATAAAAAAATGCTTTTAGAAATTTTAAATCCCAGATCCACTTACTGAGTTTAATAAAATAATTCTAACTAGGCAAAGAATTTAGAGAGTAACTTAAAGTGAATTTTTATGAGATCGAGCTCTATAAAAACGCAAGCTCTTTGAACCATCGAGGGAAGTTGGTAGTTAAGTGTGTGGAAGACTCAGAGCAAATCTAGAAACGAGTGTGTTTTTTGTTACTGTTTTTCGTCTCTGGAGCCTGACGCAGCCCCTGGCACGCAGCGAAGGCACGTTTTTTAAATAGGAAGGAAGAGAGAAAGTGAGGGTGTCGCACACACGCCGTTGGCTCTCAGCTCGGGCACACGGCAGCGTGGGGAGCCGTCACACTGAGATGTCCTCGCTCAGGGGGCTCGTCACTCGCGCCACGGTCGTTGCATCCCTGTCCGGGCCAGTCAGGGGAGCCGAGCAGCAGGTCCTGGCCGTCACGCCTACCTGCAGGGGCAGCTACCGCTGCAGCGTTTCTCAGAGGAAACGGAGGCCTTTCACATCTTCTAACTCTTGTCGACTCTGCACGGTCCTTTTGGCCGTGGATGTGACCACCGGGCTGTGAGAGTCTCTCTCGTTTGAGTCATTTGGATTTGTCACCAGCCACGTGAATCGCTGCCGTCCTGGGGGCCCAGAGAGCAAAATGATTGGCTGTGAACTGCCATGCCTGATACTTTTTTGTATCAATAGACAAACATATACAATACAGAATATAGTGTATGACGTAATACATTCTAATAATACGATTATATCAGGGAAGAGAAGTATGGCAAAGTGAGACTTGACGTATTCGGAGAAAGAATGTGAAGATTAACTTATCCATTCATTTATTCAACAAGTCTCTGTCGAGTGTCCACCTTTTCTGGTCCTCGAGGTGGCAGCTAGAGATACAATATAACAAGCCGTCCCTGAACTCACGGAGCTGGAAACCTAGAAACACAACTAACGGTCAAATAATTCCACACAGAGAAACTTGCATCATATTTTTGATAAGTGCTCTAATGAATCTCCTGCATAGATAAGAATCCGTTCAGATTAGTAGCACCTTGGAAATACAAATAGTTATGGTCAATTTCATTTCTTTATTCAATACTTTGATTACATTTTCAAGAAGATTCTTCTGGGTAAGTTCAGTAGAAATGAAAACAATGTCTGTAATAAAACTAGCGAACGGAATTTTAATTTTTTGCACGAACGATACAGTATCTGGATAGAATTCTAAAATTTCTGTCAATGAGTCTAGTGCCTCAAATTACAAATTATGGGGTGGCGTGGAGTTTAACAAGCAGCGTCGTGGGCGGGATTTTCTGTCTTGCAGGCATTTAGCGTTACGTTGTTAAAATCGGTGACACAAAATAGCTCAAGCAGCCATCTTTGATTAGATTTGCGATGCCCTTTCTCTTTCCCTGACTCGTCGTTCCCGTGTTTTATTTTGTGTTTCCTTCTTTTCTGCCTGCGTTGCTGAGCGGAGGAAAGAGTCTCTTCGGAGCGAGGACGTTTGGAGACTTCATCTGCACCGGTATTTAGCATTAAAATCATGTCGACCCGAATTCTAAATCACGGTTATCTTCCCGGACTCACCAAACTCCCCTTTGAGGGCTGATTTTCGGTCGTGTGTCGCTCCTCCGGTCCGGATCCCTAATTGCATGACTGTCAGGGAAGCGATGCACAGGATGTTTAGAGATCACGTGTCGCTGTAAATCTGAAGACAGTGACGTGGTTTATAAGGCGAATTACGGCTCTATTGGAGTCCTTAAGAGCGATTAATATTGTTCTTTCGGCTCTTTCTGGCCACAGTAGGCAATGATTAAAAAACAAATAAGTGTTGATAAAAAATAAGCAGCGATAAAATAACAGGAGTTCTGAGATCAGGAGCATCTTCCTTTGATCCTGGTGAATTTACACAGGAAACAAGAAGGTTCTTAACTGATGTTTCATTTGCAAATCATGCTCTTGATGTCTTGCATTCTGTAAATACTGCAAGAACCGAAGAACCTGCTGCGCTCGCCTTCCTAACGGCCCGCCCCGTGCGTCTGGTAGCCGTGGCGATGTGGCACTGCCACCCCATTGCCCGACTTCCAGCTTCTGCTCCCTCCACCCCGACTTATTGATAATAGAGCCCCACTTTGTTTTTCAAAGGTCAGATCTCGAAAGCAAATCTTACTGCCACTGAAGACCCCCGGGCATATTTATTTTTTGAAATCCTTAAAGGGACCAGTCACGATCAACTCAAACTCAGTACCTGGAACTTTTTATGATGGGCGAATGCCCACCTGTGGGCCTCTGACTTTGCGGGTCTTCTGCGAGCGATGCATACCCCTCTGATCTGCATTTGCCACAGCATTCGGCTAGACTGGAAACCGATGCTGGAATTTTCTGCGTGCATGGCCAGCATGGCTTTGTCGCCCCAGACCCAGGCACGCACTTCTGGACGGCCACCTTTCTGCTGTCGCTTCTTGACGTTTCTGGGTTATACATATTTTAAAATTTGCAGTTTCGTCATTAGCATTTGTCATACAGAACATAGTACTTCACGTCGTTATCTAGCAGACAAGTAACCCTTTTTATGGATTTTCTATTTTGAGACAAATACATTTTATTTTTAAAAAGATTACTTTATTTTTTAAAATTTGAACACAATGACGTAATGTCAATAGGTATTTTAAATTTCAGCTTGTGAAATCAGAGAGATAAAACTTAGGATATTAACGTTTAATGGTCATTGACGTCCTGACGTTGAGAGAGGCAATGCTAAGTTTAAGGTAATAGGTACATTAATATTGTTCCTGTTCTATTTCATTTGAGAAGAAGGGGCAAAGGCAGATGGTTTTGATTGAAATGGTGATAGTAACATTCATTCATTAAAAAAAAAACGACAAAAATATATAAAAATAAGCAATGAGTATACAGCAAGTTCGTGACACTAAAACCTAAGTCTTCTTTAATTCATTAGTAACATGTTTTATGAAATTTCTCGATTTCTGTTAATTTTCCATTTCAACTCAAAATGAAAAATTCAATGATAATTGACCAGTTCAGTAAACAATGGGCAGGGAGATTTCAGAAGGTTGATCGATACGAACGGCTCTCTGCATCAGTCTTCCTGGAACCCCTGTAGAATAACTAATACAATTAGGTATTGATGGGATGTCACATGCTTTTTATGATGGGCAAGAAACTCCAATACTCAATGGCGTGTCCTCAGAGTGTGTATGTTTACACTACGAGCCAAGACTTCTAGGAAAATGATGCCTCATCCGGCTAATTGTTAACCTCAAATTCAACAGCTTTCTCAGAATTTCACTTATTTCTCATTCCATTGATTCAAATAATATCATGAGACTGAAAATAGGTTGACTCTTGAGGTTTAATCTCGATTCTCATTTTTTAGGAAGAGCAATTTGGACCTCGCTGTAACCACAGGTGCCCCTCCAGCACTGTAAGACAAGTAGGTGTGCTGGTGGCATTTCTGTGGCATCCATCCTGTGTACACCAGTGTCCTCAAAACCGTCTGGTCTAATATACGCAGCCTTGCCTTTTTTTGTAATGTAACGGAGGCTTGAAATCGTCAGAAGCCCTAAAACAATTAGGAGTACACCAGGTTTTCTATGCAAGCCAGAGTTTCTGATTGCAGATCGTCAATCAATAATTAGGAGTCGTGAGCCTTGATGAAGGCACATGTCGATATTCCATGCATCTAGATTGAACTGAGCATCTCCTTTTCAAGCTTACATCCTACAGCTAGTATCGCCAGGCATCTGGTTTCTAGGAAGAAGGAGAAAAAAACAGTCTCCTTGTAGCCACACGGTCTTTGTTGCCTATGTAAATATACTTAAATTCATGGCTCAAAGAACAGGTGGTTGACTTCCAAAACGGTAGCCAATGGGGCAGGTGGGCCATCTGTGACGGAAAAGCCAGGGAGAGCCTAGGGTGATGTCCCTTCCAGGCCAGAGTCCCTCTGACCAGCTCCGGGCCTACTGAGTAGACAGACAGACAGACAGACTTGTCACAGCAGATGCTATTTATAGCTCTTCGCTCCTAGGTCAACTAAAAGTAACCTTCGCTCTTACGCGGAAGGAGAGAGAAGGCGTGGCTGAAACACTGCGTTTAAACGCTCATTGTGTCTCCCACCTTCGTTTTGAGTCCTCTGTTGGCAGTGGCCTCAGTCCCTGCCTGTGCTGGTCCTGTGTGTGGCCAGTGCGCCCACCCATGGAAGAGCACATGAGGGCGGCTGGAAGCACCTTGGGTCGCTGCGTTTTGGGTTAAAGGCTGGAATCTGGACAGTTATGACTTATAGAGACTAGCAGAGCAGTTTTGAACATGCGGATATTAACGAGTCCCACTTAATAGGTTTGGATACCTTTATTTTTCATGGCAAACGCGTTCCTCATTCCACCGTCGGCCTTTCCTTGGGGAACGAGCAAATGTGCCCTGCGTGCCCGTCGTCCGTCCCGGTGAGGCTCATTCAGAAGTCCCCGTGGGAATTTCCCTGACAGTGAACACGTTCCCCGTTGGCACCGCCCGACGCTCCTGCGTGCCCCCCACCGCCTCCGAAACGGAGGGTGGGGTGTGAGTTCTGCGTCCTCCAGCCATCGCTCGGTGCCCCTTCGACGAGGTCGGCCGCTGTGCCATCGCGGCCCCCGGCACTGAACGCGTGGCCGTCACGGTGGTTCTTCGTATTGCTCTGAATCTGAGAATATGAGGATTTTGAGTGATTTCTTAAGAACTAGCCATTCTCTTATCTTCATAATTATTCATTCAAGAACCATGCGCATCGGGTGCTTATTGTTTCCCTGGGCTCTGCTTTATATTTCTCTATAAAGAAAATGTCCATATACCTGCTTGTGATTTTGAAAGAGAGCGCCCGCTGGAAATATATGGGGATGTAATCAGTGGATGAGGTTTCTTGTCGGCTATGGCTATGAAAACTATGCTAATCCCTTGGAAAACGAAAGGGGAGACGCTCACACCGGACAGTGACACATCGACACTTTCTCACTCTCTCGGCGGTGTGGGGACGTGTGGTCGTAGGATTTGGGGCTCGGCCCCCCCACCCCGAGCAACGTCCGGCGCCCCGCATGGCGTCGGCCTCGGCGTATCTGGGCTGGGGAGCTGCACTCCAGTGCGTCATGGGGTGTGAATCGGTGGGACGACTTGGACTTGGACCAGCTCTGCTGGCTCCTCCAGCAGTCAGTCCCTTACACGGCATCACTCCCTCTGGTCGGACCCCCGAGGGCGGGTCGGAAGGTCTCCCATCCCGCGGCCGGCACCGGGGAATCCAGCCCGCGTGGCCCGCTTCGGCGCTCCCCCGCAGATCTGTTTAGGAACTGGGCGCCTTCTCTGTTAAAAAGCTGCGGCTAGGACCGACCGTCCTTAGTACTTTCCAGAATTAAAATAGCACGTGCCGGCTTGGCTCCCTCTTGGGCAGAGGCGCGGGGCTTCGTGGCATCCGCGTACGCGGGGCCACACGGCTCCCTCCGCGGTGCGGCGCGGGCGCTGGTCCCCGCACTCCCGCGCGCGTCTCCCCGGGCTGCGTGATCAGCCCACCAGGTGGCCCGCACGCCGGGTCGACCCACAACGAGCTTCTTTAGCAACAAAATGAGCATTTTCTTCATTCTATGTAGAAGCGCGATTTAAAAAAATCATGGCCCGAACCCTTCCGTGGGTCACGCAGGACATCGGAACGCACTACCGGGGCCCCACGGACGCGAGACTTAGTCCGAAACACTGCAGCACCCCAGCGAAAGCCGTGTTAGGCGCCACCAAAATGCGTGTCTGGGAAGCCCTTGTCGAGACACCTTTGTTAAGTCATCGCTCTGAACCGTTTTCTCTCTCCCCCCTTATTTTGTAATTTCCTCGTATTTTAGACATCTCAAGTTAGATAGAAATACTTCTGCATCCTTCGTATTTAATCCAAGACATAGAATTCAAGACAATCAATATACATTCTAGGTATCTACAGATCCGCATCTATGTACCTGTATTTATATCCATTTCTCAATATATCCATATATCTATATCTGTCTGCATCTATCTATATTCATATCTCAATATATCTATACATTTCTATCTATCTATATCTATAGGTATAGTCTGGCTTTAGTACTGAGGTTAAAGTTGATACAGGATATAGTCGACAAGTTCTGTGATATCTGTCGCTAAATGCAGACGAAGGCAAACTCACCCTTTATCATTTCATAAGATCCAATGTCATTTTACAACCAGTCTCATAAAGTTATTTCATGCCGTGACGCAGCATTAAAACTTCATTTTCAAACTAGAGTTTTTGGTTTGTTTCCATAAATTTGGTCGACTCGGGTCTGTACCCCCATTCTTGGGCAGCCACGATATGATCCCCCAACTAACTGAAGAAAAGGCCGACGTTTGTGCCTTTGTGACCCTGGCTTTGGGGAGACAGACGCTTCTACCGTCACTGCTCGTCACTGTGTGCTGACGGCACTGCCATCTTTCGCTGTGGCCCGCGCTCTTGACCTCGGGTCTGTCGAGGTTACGTGGGTGGGCCCAGGGGAACCGCAAATCCCTTAAACGTAGAGATGGAAAAAAAGTCGGAGAGACACAGCAGAGAAGGCCGGGGGGCCGGAAGCACGAGGTGGCTTTGACACCTCCTGGTGGAGGAGGCCAGGGGACAAGGACCACAGGCGGCTCCAGGGGCAGAAGGCGAGCCCGCTGCCCGCCCGTAGGAGGCCTGAGGTGAGTTGCTGTGGCGTGAGGTCGGGACGGCCAGCCTGCGGCCTGGGTTACGGACGGGAGGAAGTGTGACCACCTGGGGATGAAGGACCCGGCGGTCCCCGTGAGGCCGCAGACCTGCTCCAGCTCCTGCTGCGAAAGTCTCCAGAGGCTCTCGATTTCCACCCATCATCTGTTCACTGCTTATCCAGACACAAAGAGTTTTCAGTGTCCGCTTTTAAATCACCTGACCGACAGCACGTTGGCCGTTCCCCATGGCATCCCCCCGCCAAGCCCGCTGTGGCGGACAGAATGACCCGTCCCTGTTCTTCACCCCTCCACGATGGTGCTACAGGGCCCCACGGCGGTCCAGGCCCCACGCTGGCAGAATGCGTTTTAGGCTCAGCCATGTGGTCACTGGGATATCGGCAGATACAGATGACACGGGCAGTGGTGTGAAACGTGTTCCCATGGGTGGGCTTGCCTTCCTGAACTTCCGTCTTTGCATGAAAAAGAAATCCTTGAGTAGCCACACCTCCTCCTCCCCACCCCACCCCCACCCCTGCCCCAAACACTCTGCGAACACGAGGTCCGGGAGGCGACGCGGGAAAGGCCACCCCGACTGCCCGTCTGATCAGGCAGCGCCAGGTCGATGCGGAAATTGTCTGCCACTGGAATCTGGCCGGTCCACAGTAACCGCTGCCCAGCACACTGAAAACACCTTACGTGTCTCCCCTCAACCACTTCTGCTGGTGACATCCCCACCTTCCCGCTGCGGTCTCAATGTACATTCCCTAAGATCTGACTTGAATCTAGTAGCGATGATTAGATTTATTGACTTACGTTACGAATATGAGTGAGAGACCCTTTCAAGTCCACTTGTCGGGTTGGCCATTCTGCTCTGGTTCTGAACATCATTCTCTTGAGCTTCTGGAACAGTTAATATGGCAGGGGGCGGAGGGGGCCTGATTGCAAGAAGCTTTATTTGATGATCTCTCTTCCTAAAAATTATGGCGAGAAAAGCCATTAGGGTCATTTTTGCAGATCTTTTGAGGTTCCTGATACTACATTTGAAACTTGCTTAGATTGTCCTTTTTAATGACTCAGCCTCTTTCCTGAGAAAGCAGACAGAGGAAGTGACACGGTACCCAGACAGGACGCCCACCGCGCTCTCACGTCGCTGACATCAGAAAAATAAAGAGGCTTGGGAGACAGAACCGCTGGGCGTAAAAAGAATAAAACCTTCTAGACAGTCCTCGATGAAGTCTTCGTTGGCTAATATCTTGTAAACATATGATTTAAAAGACCACATACTCTGTTTCTTACACGAATTACATTTTAAGCTAATATCTGCTCTATTTCAGAGTTGTACTTTCAGAAGGAAGCGAATACATTTCACATTGCAGGAGAAATTCGACAGTCGGGTTAAATTTATGTTAGTTCGAGAAGATGAAATTGGACCATCGATGGTAAAAAAAAAAAAAAAAAAAGGAGGCATTTTATGCTGAAAAGACAGAATCTCGAGTAGTAGAAATTCAGAGATGCAAACGCCCTTCAGGTGGGTCTACGGGGCCTGGTGGGTTACCCAGCTCAATTCGGGAAATCAGAGCTGGTGAGAGCAAATGGTGACCCTCCCGCTTAGCTGCCCTTGTAAAGATTCTTTCGGATGTCATGACATTTGAAAATCGTAGCAGGATCAAAGGTTTTCAGCAAACGGGAGGCGTTAGAATCGCTCCCCGGTAACTGCTAACGGTGGCAGTCACAGCTTCCGTCTTGCCTTGCCCCCCACTTTCTCCGCCCCTCACCCCTCTCTGTGCGGGATGCTTCCTGGGATGCCATTGACGGGCGATCTTAATAAACAACGTGGAGTTCCTCCGCACTGACGTGGATTCCTGCGGGGGGTGCTTTCCTGCCACGGTTGACCCTATTTCTCCCTTAATGCAATGTCCGTTTTAAATGTTTTCCTCGCAGGCACACGGAATGCAAAAGCAGCCAGTTTGGGCGCATTTGCATGTCACGAGAGGCTTTCATTTCATCTCCTCGTGGCAAGCGGCACTCTGCTGGGTCAGAGAGAAGAGGGCGAGCCCGAGAAAGCAGACCCTTCGGGAGCGCGGAGGGCTCGCCGCCGGCCGATGGGCCAGCGAGGTCCCGGCGGGCTCCTCGCCGCTCGGAGCGCGCAGCAGGGCAGCGTTTGATGTAAGACTTTCTTAAAAATCCTGGGTGAATAAAGTAGTCTTGAGAGAAAGTTCCCAGATATGGATTACCTATAAAAAGAATAAAAGGAATGAACACTGAAGCTTTTTCATCACCGTAAACAAATAATTTGTGATCGCTCTGCACTCAAACCACAAATAGGACCAAGACTTAGAAGTGCCCCCGGCCGGCGGGCGCGCACATACATCACGGCCGCCGGAATGGAGATGGCCCCGCGAAGATCACGATATGACAGTTTTCCTTTCGCCCCGGCCGCTCAGCAGCCACAAACGGCTTTCTGCGGCCGGCCGGCTATCGATCCAACCCTCTCTTGTCAGCGAGGCAGTTAATGGGAATTCCACAGGCAAATAAAAGCTACATTTTGTCTTCATTTTCATCTGAAATATGAGCTGGTCCTTTGTACTCTAGACAGTCATTTATTACTCATTTTCCCTTATTGATGTTTATGAGCTGAAGCATAAAATGATTCTCAAATGTACTTTAATTGAGGCGGCAGTTGACTCTGTGACACGGTGCCTGACGCAGCCTCGGCAGCATGCAGTCCATGAATCACCGCTGGCTTTTCATCGCTCTCGGAGGCGGCCCGGGAGAGAGCACCCTCACAAAGCAGCTGGGCTGGAGCTGGAGAAGGATGTCGATTTATCTTCATAGGCGGCGAGGGGGAAGGGCCCTCCTGTGACACGGCCCGCGGCCGCCAAGGCCTTCTCCGTGCTTGGTATTCGAGCGCCGGCCGCCCTGGCGGGTGGGAGCCTTCTCCCAAATTACTTCATCATTTCGAAAACATTGTGAGATGAATTATGATCTCGAAACTATTTCGAGCTAAATCAGGAGCCCTGGAAAGCACGCTGGCTGCCCGGCTCCGGGCGGCCCGGCCACCCCAGCCACGTGTGAAATGGCGAGAGCAATCAATACTGTGGGAAGTATTTTTTATATGCAGTTATTAACTCATAAGCTACAGTATATCTCATCTCATTCCGACAACAGCTGAGGTCTCCATCTCCCCCTGGAGACCCCTGCAGGTCCCATTATGAGAATCATAAATAATATGTGCTAATGAGATATGAATTGATTATGTTGGAAAAGCTGACATTTTCATCCATCATTCTAAATGATGTTTAACAATGGATTACCAGCCAGTAATTCCTCTGATATGAGATTAAATAAAATAGCCGGCTGTTTCGGCAGGCGAGCTCGAGGAGGCGGCAATAAATCTGGTCAATTACGGCATTACCAACCCGTTTCCACCGCTAAGGATATTATTATTTCATTTGGACTTGTTCATGCATCATAGATTATTTTATTCCAGGCGTCCACGGGAGAGAGCCCCGCGCGCCGCCCAGCGAGCCCGCTTCCCCTGGGGACAGCGGGCGCCCCGGGAGGGGGTCCGCGGGTCCGCACGGGGCGCGGGGCGCGAGCGGTACCGCAGAAGGACTCCTTCTGCTTCCAGCCTCATTTTCTTGGCTTATCCGAAAAGTCTCGAGCGAAGGCCACCGCCCGCGAAGGGGGTCGATCCAAACGAGATTACGAGATCCTAAGAGATGCCTGGCCTCCGTCTCCATCCTGCAGTAGGCTGGGAATTAGATCACGGAGACTGGTCCCAGGCAAACGAGATTACCGGCCGGCGCCGCGCGAAGGGGGCCAGGCACGCGAGCGCAGCTCGCCGAGGGGACAGCTGCGTGGCGGGGACTGTCGTCTGCGTCCCGGGGCACCCGTGTCTAAGGGCGGTGCTGAAGGTTTGGGCACGAGCTCCATGATCGTCCACGATGGCAAAATAAAAGCGGAGTGAATCACCCCAAAATGAAGGGATTGCGATCCCCTGTCACATTCTCATCATCCGCTCTATTTACAGACAGCGAGGGCGAGGTCGGCGCCCGCGGGAGCCACGCGCAAGACAGACGGTCCTCAGCCCGTGCCACTGCGCCCCCTGAGCCCCCTGCGCCCCCTGCGCCCCAGTAGCGGTGGGAGTGGGAAAGCCTTTGAACGGGTTCTGGTTTCTGGGGAACCCGGGCGAAAGCAGCGCGTGCCCCTGGAGAACGGACTCGAGAGCTGGACTGACGGTCTGGGGTGTCCGGGGTGGCAGCGATGAAGAACCTGGGGCTGGGCACAGCAGATGGTGGCACCCTGCGTGGTGGCGCGCGGCCCCGCCGTTTCTAAGGGCGCTGCTCTAGTAAGCGAGGGAATGCAGGCCACCGGGTATGTGGTGGCTGTGGTTCTCGCCCGCGCTGGGTCACCCATGACTGAAGAGGAGGGTTGCGCGGTGGGCTCACTTCAGAAGTCTTGGCAAACAAAGCAGCGGGAGCCCGACCCGCTCAGACATTCCGCACAAGTCAGAGGCCCCCGGGGCGGTGCTCAAGGAGACCCCGTGTCAGCCATTGTGGCGTGCAGGGTGAAGCCTGGGGCCTGACACTTGGGTCGGGCTGGCGACACGTGACTGGGGCAGACCTGAGGCTCTTCGACACCTAGATTCTCCTCATGCGCGTGAATCAGGAGCAGCGCGCTCCTCGCCCGTGGACACTGCCAGGGCCTCACCCATGCAGGTGTGTCACGGGACAGCGCTGCTGTCTTCCAGCTCTGCCACCGGGCTGGGCCACAGCCTCTGGACCTCCCAGGAGGAGGGTCATGTCTCAGCATAGTCCGTGCCAGAAGCGTGGCCCCTGCTGGAGGAGGAAGCAGCTCGGGGGCTGAAGGTGCGGCCTGCGAGAGTGCCCGCGTGACAGCGTCAGCAGCACGGGCTTAGTATCCTAAGATCATGGCCCTTGGCTCTGCTCCAGCGCGTGTGCGACTGATAAAATATGCATCCTAATCCAAAGGTAGCACTATAATGTTGGTAAGTCTGAAAAAATTGTACGTGACTTCATATCTGTTCTTAGATACAAGAAATATCTTATTCTTGTTCTGTAAAGTTCATAACGTAGGGAGAAAAAACAGAAAATAAGGCACTAACCTTAGTTATGTGACCTTCAGGCTACCATAAGCATTAACTTACCTTTATATAGGTGTCACATGTGGTGTTTATGGGACGGGATGCTAGAGTTTTCATTTATATCAAGCACGAATGAGTCATCTTAAGTATCAATAATTTATCAAGTATTATGTAATCATCATGTATTTTTATCTAAATGACCAGGAAGTCCAATAAAGTTATCCCTCTACCCAGGGAAAGCAGCACCTCGAGAGACAGATTTTTGAATGGAATGCGTAGAAAGTAGCGGGTCCTGTGGGGACGAGAAAGACCCTTTGTCCTGGAAAAAAAAGTCTTGCAGTCAAATCGCAAGGAATTCTCAAAGTCTATAAAAAAAATAGACTCCTTAGTTTCTAACCTGCTCAGTAGTATGAACGCGTCTCATCGAAGGACCAATTCGTCCTTCCTGAATGTAACCCACTAGGGAACAAACGATAAGACACGATTATTAATAGCAAAGCACTACGTGCCTACGGCCTGTCGTGTGGGTTCCTTGAAGAGAAAGGAGATTTTATCGGCCTCGAATACCTGAACCTAAAGCGACAGGCGAGGGTGCGCTGCGCAGAGGACTCTGGGAGGCAGTGGCCAGCCGAGCGGATCGGTCCGCGGTGCGCATAAATGTTATTGTTATTTCGATGGCAGCAGGACTCTGCGTTGACCGTGAGCCACCATAACAAGTGATGAGGGGGCCAGCGTGAGACACCAACAACTCGAGGGCTCGTGCCACCTGAGTCAGTGAAGAAAAGAACACACCTTCATGTCGGCTTTTTCAGAGATATCTGTGCTCATTTAACAGCAGTCATCTTTGGAAATAAATGGATGTTGCTTTAAAAACACACACACACATAAAAACCCACATACCATATACATGTCTACTAAATATATCTGACGATGCTGAGACTAACATTAACTCTATGCTCAAAAATGATCGCTTGTGCAAATATAAACGGTCGGTATAAATCCAATTATATCATTTTATTTTGCTATAACACTTGAAGAGATCTAATAAATGAAATGATGGTAATAATCATAATCAAATCAGTAGATAATATTATTGAATTTCATTTAATTTTACGCTATAAAGAAGCTACTGTTATTACCGCATTTTAAAGATAGAAACTACCGAGATTAATGGAACCTCAATTTAAGGTCACGTGTGTACTAAGTGGCGGAGATAAGATTGAAATCCACGAGGTCCTGACTCAAAAGTCTACCGCTTGACAACTGTTGATATAAAGCTTTAGATCTGGGCAATCTCTCAGACTGCACTCAGTCTAGTCTCTGATTTTATCTTAATTCACCTCAAAATCAAATAGCTCAAATCAAAGCAAGCCACAGAGAGTTCATTTAAATCTTTGTGCATATTGATTGTAAGAATCAGCGCGGCCCAGGTAACAGCGCGTCTGGTGTTCCAGGTGCTCTCCTTGGTGCTGAAGGGGCGAGAGGCGAGGCGAGGCGAGGCGCAGCAAGGACTCGGACGCACAGGGAGGGACCCCCATGCGCGTCCTCAAGGGAGCTGAGGCTGTAGAGCATGGCTCCGGTACAACCCGTGTGGCTGCAGGTGGCTTCCTCACCTCACGTCAGGGATGGCTGGCCAGGCGTGGACGGACAGAGGGCAGAGGAAGAATGCAAACTAAAGAAAATCCGCTCAGGGAGCGAGAGACGGCGTTTCTGGAGATGGTAGGTAAGTGTTTGCCCTGGAGGGACGCGGGGCCGCGGTGGAGTCGGCACCATTCTGCCCGCGCTGTTTTGGTGACCCTGGTGGAGCAGAGGTAGAAGGAGTGCTAAATGACCTCTCTGGACACCAGGGTCCGTTCCCAGTCACTCTTGTATTAGACGGGAGGTTACGGACAGGTTCATGTTTCTGCCAATAGAAATCAAATTGCTGTAAACCATTTATTTAAATGGTATCTTTCCTCCTTCGAATTGCTTTTTTATCTTCATCAAAAATCAGTTGGGCATACTTGCAGGAGTCTCTGTCCGGGCGCCCTGCTTTGTTCCATTGATCTACGTGTCTATGCTTTGGCTGCGGTGGTGATTAATGCAGGGAGATATTAAGCCTTAATATAGGGAAGAATGATTCTTTATTCTTCCTCTGAAAAAAATTCTTTTGTCTATTCCAGGGCCTGTTTTTTACACACAAGTGTTTGGATAAACTCGTGTATAACCACAGATTATATTGCTTGGAGTTCAATAAGAATTGCAGTAAATTTATAGATCACGGGTGGGAGAATTGGTATCTTTCACCATGTGGAAACTCCCAGTCTATCAACATCATATATCTCTTCGTTTATTGAGATCTTCTTTTATTTTTTATTCATATTTTATCATTTTTAGTTTACAGATCCTGTTCATGTTTTGATAGATTTATACTTAAGTACTTTATTTTCTTTGCAGCTTTTAAATAGTATCTTGCGTTCGATTTTGGTTTTGCGTATTCGTTGTTAGTGCATAGAAATGCAATGGATATTTTATGTTGAACTTGTATCTTCCAACTTTGCTAAAATCACTTATTTGTTCTTGGAGGTTTGTTGTAAATTTCTTGGGATTTTCTACATAGACAATCACGATTTATGTAAGTACTTGCTCTAGGAATTCCTACGTGCACATGCGCCCATCACAGCCTAGAAGTATCAGCTGAAGTGCTGAAGTCTTATCTCTTATCCTCTACTTTTAAACATAATCATTTACATTTTTTCTATGTACATTAAGCCTGATATCTAATGATGTTATAATGTTGCTTTGACAATGAAATATTAGAAAAATCATGAGGAGGAGTGTAGTTTATTCTGTTTTTTCCTTTTCGAAGTTTATGGCCTCATTTTATCACCAATACTTTCTGTATGTTTGCCTGTAGCCATCATTTAAGGGTAAGTCTGCTGGTGACAGATTCCTTTAATTTTCCTTCAGCTGAGTATGTCTTAATTTTATCTTCATTCCTGAGGACAATTTAGCTATATTTGAAATTCACAGTTTACAATTCTTTCCTCTCGGTGCCTGTGAAATGGGACACTTCTGGTCTCCAGGAATTTCAGCGAGAAACGCTCTCATTCCCACTGGTCTTCCTTTATGGATAATGTGTCATTTCCCTCTGTCTTTCTGATTTTTTTTTTAATTTTTTTTCTTTGTCTTTAGATTTTGAAACTTTATCATGTATTTTATGTTTTGGGGGTTTATCCTGCTTGAGGTTTAATAAGCTTCTTGACTCTGTAGTTTATGTGTTTTACCAAATTTGGGAAGTTTTCAACTATTTTATGTTGTTACATAGAATTCACCAAAATTATATACTTATTTCTTCAAATGCATTTACAGTTCCTTTGGGACTCCGGTGATGCAAGCGTTAGACCTTTTGGTGTTCTCCCACATGTCTTGAGGCTCCTAATTTTTTCTCGGCTGATTTTCCCTCTGTTCTTGTAAACTCAAGTGATCCGCCCCCGCCTTCATGATCCCAACCTCCATCATCTTCACTGTGCTGTTTAAACCACCGGTGAGTTTTTAGTTCGATTATTATATGTTTTAGTTTTGCAATCTACATACAAATCCTTTTTTCAAATTGCATTTATTTGCTGCAACTATTTTACTTTTTAATTTGTTTCAAGACAATTTGTGTTGCTCGTTGAAGGAATTTTGTGATGCCTTCTCTATGATCCTTGGAAAATTCCGGCATTTGATTCACCCCCGTGATGGGGTCGGCTGATTTTTCCTTTCTCATTCAGGTTGTGTTTTCTTGTGTCGCGAGTGATTTTTCAACATCCTGAGTAGGTCGGACATTACGTTAGGGACTCTCGATTCTATCTAGACTGATTTTTGCCGGTACCCTACTCAGAGGCACGTCCCGGATTATTTTGTGGTCAGGACTTCCAACAACATTTAACTTTATTTTTAGAGCCCTTTCAATGTTACACTGGTCGGATTCATTCTCCTGGTGTCACAGAAGCTCCAGAGCCCTCGCTGACATTGCCGGGGCTACCGACGAGATCAGACGTGAGGTTGAGGGAACCGAGGACCTGGTTGCTTCTGCCACTGGGTAAGGGTCATGAGCACTGTGAAGGGCTGTGAGGTGCTGGGCCAGTAGACGGGGCCACTGACCCCCTGGGTATAGGAGACGGGCCTCCTCCACTGGACTCTGTTGGCCCTAACCCCGGAGCAGGTTGGGGCAGCTTACAGGGCTCTGCCAACACTGCCATTGACTTGGCAAGTGGGGAGGGATTGGGAGGCCTTGCGGGGGCTGTGGCAGGTCAGGCCCCTGTGTCCCGTGGGGCACCAGATAGTCAATGTCCCTGCTAGATTTGCCCATTTTCCTTCGCCTTGATGATTTTTCACTTTTTGTGTCAGAATCTGACAAGCCCTTGGCACCTTTTGAATGGTCTCTGACTTGAAGAAGAGAGACAGTGAGTTCAGAATGCTCGTGACCCCAAAGTCCTCTGCTGCAGGCTCGGAGGCTGGGGGCCCGCCCCGGGTAGAAGCTCAGGTGTCCTGCCCAGTCCACGTGCAGCCCCAAGAGCCAAGGAGTCCAGTGTCCACACACAGCTGACTCGGGGGTTGTTTTCCTTGCTGGAAACTTAGCATTTTCTTCATATGATGGGAGTTAAAGTATTTCCTCTTTAGAGTCTTAGAGGCAACCGATTAAAAAATCATATGAACTCATAAAATCAAAACCACTATGAAATTGTCACGGCTGGATGCCAAAAATCAACATGTACAAGTAAGTAAAACTACATCAGTGACAGAATTATCGGGGGTTAAGATAAAGCCAATACTTCTGCAGTGAGCCTAACCGGCAACGACGCCTGTAAACAATATTTAGATGACAGGGTCATTTAGCATTTTCTTTAACTGGTCTGGCAGCCCTAACGACTGCTGTTTTATTTTTCTGAGATAATTTTTCATGGCAAATTAGGCTTAATCACATCATTCTGACTTTATTTTGATAACCACACAGCTTGCCCCAGGACCTGTGGGAGCGGCGAGCACCTGATTGGTGGTGGAGAAAACTGTGCCCCAGTCAGCGGTGTGGCTGGCTGTCCCACACATGCTTTTCTGAGGTCAAGACGCGGCACCAAGTTCAAGAGTCAGCGCGATGGCCTTGTGCTGGGCACAGTCTGTTTCAGCTGGAAGTCTGTAAGAACTCAGCCCAGTCCAGGTGCCTTCTTGAGGAAAGTAACTCCTGAGGCTGGGAACAGGCAGACATCCAGACCCCGACACCTGACAGGGCTCCAGAGTGGGGGAAGGGAGCGAGGGCACACGCCCTGAAGCCAGTGTTCATCGGCCATCATCGAATTCGATTCACATTAAATATTGGCCTGCCAGGTTTGAGAATATGGAAATTTTCATGAATATTGGGTATTCTTAATTAAGATAATAGAAAGGTAAGCTGACCGATTTTAAACCCAAGTGCAAATGCATAATTTTTTTTTCATATTGGTACACTCCTGTAGGCCGTATTAAATATTCACAGCGCCTGTGACTTCACGGGATTCCAAGTAAATCAATTGCAGCCCGCAGACGCTAAGGGAAAATGAACTTACATTACATATAAATAAAAATCGAGAGTAAAAATTAAGTGAGGAGCATGTGGATCGGAGTTTCTCGAAGAATTATTTCTTGAACTGAAAAGAGCGTTTAGATAAATTTCATAGTCTTATGCTTTTTTCCTATACTCGGTGTTCTGTTTCTCTAAGTTGAATGGCTCGTCTGATATTTATGAACATTTCTGTATTCTCAAATTTGGCCAGCCAGTGTTCCCCTTTGACCTTAAATTTTAAAAATATTTTTAACTTTCAATTCCAGCTGCCTTTAGAGTTATGTGGCTGGAGTCTGCCTATATCTTTCAGTTCAATAAGGATCAACACGCCACATTCCTCTTTTGCGACTGCGGTTTTGGGGTAACTAAGGTGTTCGAACACTTGGACTTCACATAGAACACAACTTCCTCTCCAAAACTATTACAGACAAAAAAGAGAAAGGATCTCAAACCTGCATCGCACCTGGAAAGTCGGTATTCCTCAGCTCACCTAGCTGCCTGAATAGGTGTCTGCCACGGAATTGCTCTGTCTGTCACTCCAGCCTCGCTGGGACTCCGTTTCCTCTGCCCATAAATTAATTACGGTGGAACGAGACAAGTTAAAGTGTCGCCCGCTGTGTGATGATGCCGGCGACTATCGGAGACCAGAGCAAAGCTGAAAGGGACGCGTGAGTGGACGGGCGAGTCTGGCGTGAACGTGGCCCTGGGAGTCCCCGTGTGCGGAGAGGGAGACCGAACCGGGCAATGTGGCCTCCGCTAGGTGACAACTCTTCCCCGTGTGACTGTGGATAAAGCTTGAAAAGAAGGTCTCGTTTGAAAACTGCAGAAAATTCAGAGAAATCGGAAAGGCAGGGAAAGCAAATAGTCATGAGGGTCCAAAGATCAAACCTGGACTCGGCATGTTTGCGGAAGCCCGTCCCCTCCCGCGAAGGTCCCGTCCCCTCCCGCGAAGGTCCCGTCCCCTCCCACGGAGCGTTAGGGGACAGAGGGCGTGAGGGCCGGGCCACGCGGCCGGTGGAAGGGCTCCTGCCCTGTGCCGGCTTTTCCTGGAGGGTGCCCACGCCGCGCTCACGCGCAGGGTCTGCAGTGAGGGAGAAGTCGCCGGACCCGTGACCCGCCCCCGTGACCCGCCCCGGTGACCCGCCCCGTGACCCGCCACGACCAGATTCTGAGAGGCTGCGGTTTGGCCGTTTTGGTCGTGAGCTCTGCTCCTCCGACCTCGCGCGCGTACAGCTGCTCTGTTTGTCTTCGGATGTTACGGGGTGACAATGTCACGTCGTGACCGCCTGCGGTGCGAAGCCTGCAGCGCGCCTGCGCGGCGACCCGCCATCCTTCTTCCTCTTCCCCGTGTCATATCTTAGAACATTTTCTACTGGTCACTTACGTTTTTTTTAAGTCGTGAAGAAATTGCAGATTCGCGGGGCATCGGAAAGATGGAACCCGGCGGTCCCGTGCGGCCTTGTCCATTTCCCGTCTTTGTTACCATCAGCTAAATCGTCATATTTACCTCAGCTGGGTGGAAATTTACGCTCTTCCATTGTCCTGACCCCACAGGGAGGGCCTTTGTCACTGGCTGGCAGGGGGGTAAGGCATCGCTGTGCTCACGGCCCGTCTGACAGCTGCAGGGGGCTGGGGGGCCTCCGGGGCGTCCAGAGGTGGACCCCCGGGCCCCCCGCTCCCCGGCCGGTCCTGCTGGGCTGGGCTCAGGCTTAGCGCTCCTCGGTGGGGCCACAACACGATGGGTTACTGTCCGCCAGCTTCCGTCCTGCTAGCCGGCCTCTTTCCTGGTCCGTTGGTCAGAGAGTGGTTGGGGCCGTTATTGATTTATGCATCATTTTGGTTTTTCCGGGGGGTGACGTCTCTGCTCTCCAGTCTGGGACATCCGAGCCAGAAACACCCTAAATGCAGACAGCTCCCGGCTGCAGTGTTTCTCGGGTTCTCGCGGACCTGGAGCTTGCCCGCCTGGGTCCTTCCGACCTCTCGTGTGTGTTTGTGGGTTCAGCTGCTATTAGTAGGGGAGCAGCAAAAAGTGCTTCTCCATCTTTTGGGAGATGGAATCTTATTAGTTACTTTTTAGTGTCAAATGTTTCTTGATTTATTCACTTTCAATGATGTTTCTTGATGACCCACAACTTGGTGGCATAATGAACACTAGGTACAAAGTTGAAATAAATATCCTTTTTTTTTAATTTTTAGTTTTCAACTCACGAAGAAAAATTCAGAAGATTTCATTATGGATACACGAGAGGACGTAAATGTGATCTTTGACAGTGTGAAGAAGACAGACGTGTGAGGGACTCTGGGGGTGGGTGTGGGGGCGGCAGGACAGGCCACCGGGGTACAGGCCTCTCACTGCCTCTCGCTGTAGGTCCCTGGAGGGTCAGATGGCAGTCACCGCATGATGCATGTATGTAAACTAAGCCATGTTTTACCTGTTGCGCACGTCACTCCCTACCTGCCCTCCCTCCCGCCCGGTTTTGGGGATGAAGTCCTCGTTAAGACCAGACTCGGTCAAATTTAAATCGGAACCAGACCCCCCAGGTACTCGGCAGAGAAGCAGCTCCGGCTGACGATCGTGAAGACGCGCAGGCCGTCCGCCCGGGCGAGTGAGAACCGCCGGAGCGCGCTGCGTGTCCTCGCCGCGCTCGTCCCCTGCGCCCGCCGTGTGCTTCAGGTCCTTGTCCCTGCTCCCGACGCCAGACCCGCCCCCTCCCCCGCACGCCCCAGCTCGCCCCAGGCTGCACGTGCACCGCGCCCGTCCTATTCCTGATGTCCAGCCAGCTCAGCCCCCGGCAGCCCTGGCCCCTCACGGCTGTCACTGCGCTGTCCTGGCTTCGAGCCACCCCCCTCCTGCCTGCCCGCTCACCTCTGCAGAGGGCCATCCCTGACTGCCCAGGTCCCTGCTATTCAAGAAGGTGAGCTGGAAACTTCTCTTTACCGTGTCCAACGAAGCAAGTCCTTCTACGACTTCGCCCGCCATCCCTGTTAAATCCGTCTTGCGCGGTGGGATCGGATCGCGAGCTCCCATGGGGTTAGCGGTGGACTATGGGGTCAGGTGCGGCCGGCACCCTCCCATGCTCCCCCATCCCCTGACCGCCTCCTGAGCCCTGGTTTCCCGTGGGGACCGCACGGAGAACCACCCGGGAGGCCGAGGGACGCCGTCCCTGCCACCTCCCAGAAAATTAACTGGGAATCTCTCGGTGGAGGCATCTGGACAAAGGGCGACACCCTCTCCATCACCTGTAGCTGAGAAATGGGACTCTGTGTCTGCACTTCGCTAATAAATTAACCTGGTTTCACGACTCCTGGGCTTTCGATAGGATTTGATTTGAAATTTCAAAATAATTGATACAGGAAAATATCTTGGTTACAACGAAGTAGTCAGAAAGCAATGACCTCTCGCCTCCCAGCGCGGCCGCTGTGGCATTGTGTCCCACTGCCTCTGCGTAGGGCCATTAGGGGTTTCCAGGGAGGCGAGGTGTGCAGCCTGAGGTGGGCAGAGGGCTGTCGCACGGGGCAGGTGAGCAGCCCCATAAGACGCCGAGGAGAACGGAGGGCAGCTGATCGCTGCGCCAGCCAGCCCGCGCGGTCCCAGCATCCGGACCTGAGAGATGCGGGGGCGAACTGGGCGCGGAGGTGCGCGCGCCGTTAGCAGCGACCCCGTCTTCCGCAGACCACAGACAGGCCTGGGAAACGGCACTGGTGACCCGTCTGGAACAACGGGAGGCCCGCCCCCCAGTCCCTGTGAAGCCGGAGCCCCGGGGTTGGGCTCCCGGGCAGGGCCGGGCTTCCCCTCCATGTTGCTGCCGGGGGCTCAGACTCAGACTCACTCTGATTTATGAAAGTAAAGAACCAATCCCGTTCCCCGCGCCCCAGCTCCGCGCCGAAGCCGAGAAGCGCAGGGGTGAAGAGTGAGGTCGCCCAGAGGCCTCCGCGTCCACTGTCACCGCACTCTCCCCTCATCTTGCTCTCCCGTCCCTCCAGGTGTCACTGCGCAGGACTCTGAGGCAGAGTGGCCGCTCACTTCCCACAGAGGCCGAGGCCCGCCCTGGGACTCCGCATCAGCGCAGGTGACACGCCCTGGGACTCCGCATCAGCCATCAGCGCAAGTGAGAGCTGACCCCGCCCCCGGCGAGAGCAGGGGCAGAGGTAAGGACGGTCCCCGCCTGCAGCCCAGCTCCCAGCAGGTCAGGCCAGCTGGCCGCAGTCCCCGCGGGCGTCCGGCAGGGACACTGAAGGTCGGAAGCATCAGCTGCCGTAGGCAGTGCCAACATTCGGCTCATGTGGAGCATTTGTTTCTCATGTGTAACCTGTAGGGTCCCTGTCGCTGGGCCGATACATGGATCGCCAATAATCTCAGGCGTGGGATTTATATTTTAATTAAGAGATTTAAACTGTAAAGTCTTTTCCGAAGTGTCAGAGGGTCTCCGTTGGGTCACACGTGAGGAGGAGGCTCGTTTTCTCCCCGGGCTGGTGCTGGTGGGCAGGGGGCTTGTGACAGGAGGCTCTCAAATCTCATCCAGAAGGAAGCATATTGTTTTCCTGCCACTTCCCGTGGTTTTAATTAAAACCCAAAACCTTTTATTCATTTATTTCAACAAAAAAACAATGTAAAAAGAAAGAAAATTTGGGTCCATGATTTCCATGGAGCTGTGCCTTCTCCCAGGCTGCCCAGATTCATGCTCGCTCTGGCATCGCTCGGAAGGAATTAAATGGATGCACACTCGCACGCTCACACTGACACACTCGGGGTGGAAAAAACGAAACAAAACCAACTAAGGGCATAATGGCTGAGCTCTTGTTTTGAGCTCCCGTTTCTGTCGGTGACAACACAGTGGCAACCGAGCATGACAGCCAGCGCGCGTGCGGGACACCCGCTGGAGGCGCCTGCCTCTCTGTACGGCTGACTCTGCAGACGCATGTGAATAACAGTGTCCCCGAGCCGCGGGCTGAGGAAGAGTAGCTTTCTTGGAGACGGGCCAGCCGCTAATGGAAGTTCGCTCCTGTGCGAGGTGGGTTTTTCTGGCCCTCGGCGTGGCCTGTGGCCTGGGCTGTCGCTGTGCACCCCACGCCCGGGCGGCCGTGGGGCTAACGATTCTTCCTCACGAGGGGCTGGAAGGTTTTCACTGGAAAAGCGGACAAAGAATAGCAAACGTCGCAACGAGCCCAGGCTTCTTTATTCAGTCACTTATTCATCCCGTAATTATTGAGCACCTGCCACGCGCAAGACAATTCCGCAGCCCTGGGGCGCGCACGGGACAAATCCCACACTCACTGGTGCTTACTTTGGGGGGCGGGGGGTGAGGGGACAAGAGCGGTAAACGTGGAAAGTGGGGTTCGCTGCTTCCGGGCACTGTGGGTGGGTGAACGGGGTGGGCGTCCGGGGCCGGAGGCGGGCGGGCGTCTCTGCACTGCGGCTGAGTGGGGGGTGACCGTCCGTCCCCTCCATGGCAGGTCCGGGGAGCACCTCCCTTTCTCAGCTCCTCTCCCAGCCCGGGGAGGGGGCGTTCTGGGGGGCGAGGTTGTTGGTTTCATCTGGTGACTTTCCCTATTCCTCATCACTCGACGTCAAGCATCAAATGCCCAAAAGGCTCATTCGAAGAGCAAATCCTCCCTGAACAGAAAGAATTGGTTCCTCCTTTTCGCACGGGGACCCCTGGGGACTGGCTCTTTCGACATGAGCCCCAGAGAATGAGGACCAGCTGTTTCCCCAGGGGATGTGCTGACGCCAGGTCTGCGTGGCTGGAGGCTCGTGGGACTGGCTGTGTGCTGGAGACCGGACCGCGTGGCGGTCACCTGTGAGCTCCCAGGGAGCCCGGCGGGCCGCCTGTGCCCGCGGCTGGTCTGGCCCAGGAAGCACGGAGAAGGGCACAGGACGAGCGGCCAGCGATGCTGCCTCGTGATGGAGAGGCCGAGCCGAGGAATCTCCGCAGAAGTTCAGAAACCGGTACAGAGACGTGGCTCGTTCTGCAGAAGCCGGAGTGGGCGGGCGCCAGACGGCGGTCCCCGCGCACGCGCTTCGCGTCGCCAGCGCGTTTCCCGCAACTCTGCCTCCTCCCGCGCCGGAAGCGCTGGCGCGCAGACCCTTCTATCCTGAGCTTCATGTTTTTCTTCTTTTTCACTCAGGCTCCAAGAACGTGCTCCTGGGAGACCTGCTCACCTCCGCCTCGAGTCCATGTTGTGTGACGTTTTGTGTGATAACCCACTGGCTGTGACAACTAGATAATGTCACCCACGTCGCTTCGCTTCTTAAACAAGGTTCTCTCCTATTGGTTCCCGTGAAAGACTTGCAAGGTGTTTTATGTTTCTTCCATTAATATGTCCTTTCGAAAAATAGACAATAAATATGAAGGACTCGTGTGTCCTAAGCAGGAAACTGCAGACAAGTGGCGGGAGCCTCTGTGACCCCGAAGCTTTGAAAGGCGAGGAGGCACATTTTGGGGGGCGTATGACCGTAGTGCAGGCCCGTATGCGCATGTGGGTCTGTGTTATGGACATTTTATCTTACTCATTTTGAAATAAAAATTTGCTAGTTGAGAAAACTGCTCTGCAATAACTACTTCTGGAAAGGAGGTCAGCGAACAACCGTTTGTGAGCTCGTTTCCCATTTTTCACCGGAGAAGGGACCCTGACCAGAGCTGTCTTAGGGTTTGGGTCTCTCCTCTTTATTTCTCTATCTTTATTGATCATTGTCACAGAAATCAAAAACAGTGAAAGGAAATGCACCACGAAATTTTTATCTTCTATTTATTAGTTGGGAGTTTCAAGTAATTTAAATGTTAATTTTTATGTAACTGTATTTTATATTTTGAATATATATGTTTTTAGTTTTATAATTCTTCAAATATGTAGTTTAAAAACATGCATTTAACGAATGTCTTAAAATTTGTTTCAAGCTCTGTATTAGCTACTGGAAATACAAAGATTAATGTGACACAATGCCGATTCACTAACTTCATTTTCTAGTCGAGAAAATACAGATGTAAACAAAGAGGTATATGGCATTATATAACTCTATGAATAGACATACGAAGAGGAAATGGTAAATGTTGTATTTTCAGCATCACTGAGCATTGAATAATTTGATATTCCATGCCCTAAAAGAAGGCACTGATTGGTTCATTAATGATACAGTGACTTGCTAACTAAAGCTATACAGATATGTCAATGAGAATTGTCAACTTAAAAAATATGAATGCCTTTCCAGAAGAATTTCACTTTTAGAAATTCAACTTAGGGACACCATCAGAGATGTATATATTATATATATGTATAACATGATTTTATATATGCATACATATGTATATGTATATATGTATATATATGTGTATATATACATATGTATGCATATATAAAATCAAATCATTATATAAAAAATCTGAATCATCTAAATATCTAATTCTATAATTATGGTAAATTAATATGTAGTCATTAAAAATCATTTGTAGAAAGCTATTGATTAGTCCGTGAATATGATCTCAATATATTGCATGTTTTAAAAGTTCATATAATAATATTTATGAGTATTCTTAAAAGAAAATTATGAGATTTTTGGATTTTTCTATTACCTAAGTATGCATTACTTGAATTTACAAGTAAAATCACCCTAAGATATTAATCAATCCATAAAAAACATTTGATAGGATTCATCATTCGAGATAAAAACTCAGAAAATAAGAATAAAGAAAAAATTGTATTAATTTCTAGCAAGCACCCTTTAGCTGACATCGCACTTATGGTAAAAGACTCAGTTTTGCACGGCAGCCAGGAGAAGGCAGGCTCCCCTCCCCCACCTCGGCTGTTCAATGTGGTACCGGGAGTTGGAGTTCGAGCCGTTGCTGTCACGTAACGAAGTCATACTGATCAGGATGGAGTCAAGAAAATGGCCTTGTTTGCAGATGTCGTAATTGTCTATTTAGAAAATTCCGAGGCTCTACAAAACTCTTAGAGCTAACGAGTTAGACAAGCTCGCAAAATGCAAGATAAACGCACGGAAAACCATTGCATGGCTCTACACGGCAATGAACATGTGGATATCAAAATTAAAAACAAAATGAAATTCACACCAAAGAAGAGAGAAATTTGGGAGTCAATTCAGTGTGTATAATCTGTATGTTCAAAACTAAACGACACATAAGTGCAGAACGCAGTGGGCTCTGAGTGGATGACTCAGCACAGCAAATACATCGATACTTCTCCATCGACACGCAGGTCTAACAGAATTACCACCAAAATTCCAGCAAGGGATTTCGTAGATATAGATAAGATTGTTCTAAAATTTACATGGAAAACAGAAGAACTAGAATCGCTAAAAATAATTTTGGGAGGAAAAAGAGCGTAAGGTGAGGGCATCCACATACTAATTTTAAGATAGTCACATAACTTATGTAGTCACAGATGTGGAGCGTCTCTAAAAAAAATAGACACAAATATCAGCAAAACAGAATAAAGAACCAAGGAAAAGAAGCTGAAAATGCTTCTCTCGAAGGCGCAAAAGCCGTTCGGTGGAGGACATCCCCAGGCGGAAGGAGACATCACCCAAGTCGGACACCTTCTCCAAAACTCAACTCAAAATCACTAGTAAGCGTAACGCATAACACTTTTAGGAAGAAACGGAGGGCAAAAATCTTCGGGACCTAGGGCTAAACAAAGAATTCTTAGACTTAACACCAAAAGCATGACCCATGAAAGGAAAAATCGATAAATTGGATTCCGTATACTCAAAAATACTTTGGCTCTGGAAAAGAACTTTTTAGAAATCTACACTTAAAACTTAACTATGCATGTCCACCCGGATGCCGGCGGCTGGCGAAGCCCACAGAACGAGAACATTGATTTGCTCCCGGGGAGAATTTTAATTGTCGCTCTGCAGCCTTTCTCAAGGGGAATTTTTAATATATGTATCTGTGCCTTACACATGCTTATTGCACACAATGGCGTCCCACTTAAACTGCCGGAAATAAGTGGGCTTTGCTGAAAAGGGGGTTAATAGGCTCGAAGAAATGGGCCCAACCACGATCGCGGCTCAACTTTGCCGGATGCTCGCTCGGTGCTGAGCCGTCTGCTGCCAGCTCATCGTGCACGAACCCAGTGTCAGAAAATGACCAGACGCGGACTGTGCATACTCACGCGCTCCGGACCTTCACGCGCAGGCACCAACTCACACTCACACAGACGGCGAGTCCTGCGTGTATCCACGAGTAACAAGAGGACACCGCGTATCCTTGAATTCTTCTGCTTGAACTCTTGATCCTGTAAGTCTTGATTCTTCTAGAAAATAAATAATAACCTTCTGATTTACCGTTTTCTCAATTAGTCAGCCCATCACTCTAACTCTGGGACGGTTGATCTTTTCGAAGGCCACTGGCATGCTGGGCTCTCCCTTGTCCCTTGTCAACAGTCCCTTGCTATATTCCACGGCCGCATCGCTTAGATGTACCTTTAAAGAAATTCAAACTATTTCACCCCAAATCAGCTCCACCTCTGGATTTATTGATTAAAACAGTTCTCTTCTTCTGCTGCGTTTAAAAAGGGAAAGTTATATTTTATTTTTCCCCTTATTTCTTCACCCACTGCTAGTCGTTTGCCATATTCATTCAATACGTTTTGGTGTTGTCTTTCAACCTTTTTTCTTTTCGATATCTAACCTAATGGAGGCCCCGTTGGGTTGCTGGCCAGTTCACATGGTGACGTTTACAATAGCCCCCAACCTGGTACCCCGACTTCTCTCATCTATAAACGTGAAACTGCCAGATGCATCTACTATCCTGCTTCTACAGCTCGAAGTGCTGGGAAAAAAACGTGTGAGCTCGCTCTGTTCACCTGGCTGTGCCCGATTAAAATGTCCTCCGAAGACTTTTCTACCTAAAAGCGTCAGTTGAGCCGAACATAATGTCTCCGACGTGGTGGGGACATCCCCACCTCTACGTCTTTGACTCCCATTCACTGAAATGCCCCCGTGAGCACGCCGTGCTCAGCGTCCGCCAGGGCCTGGGGATGCGGAGGGGAACGAGGGGGCACGGGCCCTGACCCGCGAAGCTGGCTCTTCAGCAGGACTTATAGCTACATGCTCCCGAGGAGCCGGGTGACAGAAGCAGGGTCAAAGAGCTCTTAGAGCAAGTACCGGATGATGAGTGGCCATCCCCAAGCGAGGAGTCGCGGCAGAGGTCCCGAGATGCGTGTAGAGAGCACCGGAAGGGCCTCGGTGTACCTGAACTCGGTGAGCAAGCAGGGATTTGGGCGGACGGTGCGGGACAGCCAGGGAAAACAGGCCTTTGCAAGCAATGCTGAGAATGCTGGGTTTTGTCTTAAGTGAAAGTGAAAGCCATCCACACGTAAGGAACTTTCCCTTGTCGCACGTGTTGGGACCAACCAGCGGCTGTGTCGAGTGGCCTGGAGGGAGACAGCCACAGAGCGGGCATTACTTGCAGGAGATTATTGCAATAGCGCAGGTGAGATATAGGGTCACCACCTAATGGGAAATACAATCTAATGGGTGATTACAACTGTCGAGGGGGTTCCCAGGGACACATATAGGATTCTATAAAGACTTCCTATCAGGCCGATCTAAATTACACTGGAGATTAAGAAAAGGCTTTCCCGCACGAGTGATGTATAATCTGAGGCCCAAATAATGAGCCAAAATGAGCTAGGCAAAGAGGCAGAGCCGCGTGAAGGTCGCGAGGCTGAAACGCTCGGGCTCTTTGACCCGGCGCAGGGCCGCGTGGTCGAATGTTAAAAGGGAGGAGAGAGGTGGTCTCTGGGGCTGTAAAGGGGCAGGAGCCAGAGCCCGGCGACCTTGGTGACATGCCAAGGCACGGGGCAAAGGAGGCTTCCGGGTGGTTTCGGGCTGGTAGCGCAGCTTGGGGACTCGGCTGTGCGTGGCCGTGTGACCACATCGGCTCTTGTGGGAACTTGGTATGTTTAGATAATGTAACTTATGAAATGCAGTTCTGTAGGTTTATGAAAGAGATCGAGCTCCTGTCATTCGTGTAGCGGCCACGTATGTTTACTCTCACGTGAGTGGCCTATTTGCATTTTTGTTCATTTTTCAACTGAATTTTTCAAGTTTTCTTACCGATACATAGGAGTTTTGTGTAAAATCTGGAATCGAACTTGTCGTCTGTTCTATTTATAACAAATACCCTCCCGTAGTGCGTGCCCCGCCTTTCCTCACTCCCTTTGCTGATCAGGGTCCTTCGTTTCTGTGGGCGAATGCGACATTCTTCCCGTTTATTATTGGCATTTGAGTTCTCACGAATCGAGGGCTGCCCAGCCATTGCCCTGCAAGGGTTTGTCTGAGGTGTGGAGTTTGTCTTGCACGTCGGAATGCTTAATCCACGTGGAACTGGTATTGGCTTTATGTGTGAAGCACGAATTCAACTTTGTTTTTTTCTATATGTTTAACACATTTTCTCATCACTTTATATTTACTAGACTGTCTTTTCCCTGATGACATGAGTTATACGTTTTTTAAAATGGATATTTAAAATATCTTTGTTTTTATTAAGACGAATAAATTTTAGAACTTGCTTTTCAAGTTTCAGTCCCCAAAAGTTGAAAATTTTAACTGAATTGCATTACATCTATGAATAAATCTGAGGAAAACTGAGTTATTTATAATGACGATTTTTTTCTCTTTGTATTTTTTAATCCTCAATTTCAACAGGTTGCTATGTAAGGGTGTTGTTAAGTCTTTTATTATATTTTTTCTTAGGTATCTTATTATTTTGTAACCATCGTTATGCTGTCTCATCGATTTTAATAGGTGTTTATAAAACCTTTTGGTTTTACTACATAAGCAATCATACACTTATTTTTTTCGATGACTGTAATTTTACATATTTTCTTACCTTGTTGCATTGGAAAGATTCTGTACATTTCTAATTAAAGTCTTGATAGTTGGCTTTATTTTGTCTCTGATTCTGGAGGGATTACTTTTAGTAATGCTTTTTTAAATTGATTATAAGTTTTAAAATCTTCTATCGGTTTGATTTTTTTCTTACATGTCTAGTTTGCTAATTTTTTTTTTTTTTTTTAACATGAATGGATGTGTTTCACGGAAAACTTTTTCCGGACTTTCCGATATCATTGTGGCAGAGATGATTTCAGGCTTTTTCTACGGCAGTTCACTGATTCGGTAAATGCCCCAGGTTTATTTTCTCCTATTAAACCAACCTGGCATTTATGGGATAAACTCATCTTTATCATTATAACCTTTAAATATACGGCCAGACTCGACTTGCCAATGTATTTCTTAGAGTTTTTGTCTCATTTTTTGAGAAAGATTGTTCCAGTGGGTTCCTTAGTAGGTGGGGACGAATTCGCAAGGAGGCTGGGATTTTTTCCAACCCCTGCGTGGGAAGACTGCGCGGGCAGGGGGCCCGCAGTAACGCGGCGCCCGTCTGCGGGCACGTGCCCCAGGCTGGGAGCGCAGCCCGGAGCCAGACCCGCGGCGCGCGAGCTCACCTCGCACCGC
>NW_011889058.1:81842-92141 GCF_000151845.1 Pteropus vampyrus | reverse complement strand
AATTTACAAAAACGCCCGAATTCCCGCTCTAAGCTCGTGGGTTTTGCTGTTTCCTTTCCTCGTTTGCTGCTGGACCATCTCCATGTGGAGGTTCGAGCCTCTGCAACCACTTTCTACGCGCAGAAGAAAACCGCCCCTCCCCCCCGCCCCCCGGGTGTAATATCTAGCTGGGTCCTCCGCAAAAGAGACAGCGCCCATCACGCCGGTTCGAACCAAAGGAAATGAGGGCTCTTGAAAAATGTGCCAGAAGGAAAAAGAATTAAACAAGAAATCAATGTCTGATCTAAAATGTCTGAGCTCTTAACATGTTTTTAAGAGTTAGGGTCCATATGGGGGAAAATTAAAACTTTATGAAAATATTTGCGGATTGAGATTGATAAACTCTGGGAAACAAATAATAAGAATAAGAAAATCTTCAGGTCGTCGAAGACCGGGGCTGGAGGCAGCCTGTCGGCGATCACAGTAAGGACACTTGATGTTTATAAACCATGTGATGTCATGTGGAATTTGGTAACAATTAAAAAGCATAAAAAAAAGAATAACGCTATTTAAGAAAATTTACATATCTCAGAGAATCAGGTCACTTTGACGTGCCGGTGTCGTAACCAAATACAGTAGGTCTTGTTTTCGATCTGGATGGGCCTGTCCTTCGGGAAACCGCGGAGGGCGCGAGGCGGGAGTGGACCTCGTGGCCACCTGTGCGGAAGAAACCAGCAGATAGTGACGCGAAGTCGGAGCTGCTGTCCAATCCTGATTTAGTTTGCAGGAAATGGACGTTTATCTGTTTCCATGCAGAACCGTCGGAATCATTCTTTGAATTACAACGTGCGTGAAGCTCCTTTAAGGCAAGCCAGCCATAAAAACTGAGATGCGGGCGCGGCCTCAGCAGACGGCCAGGCCCCGCAGCCTCGCCGCCGTGGGAGGGCGCTCCGGCCAGACTCCCCCAGTTCACCCTCCAGGCCAGGCATCCAGCCGGTGGAATCCAGACCCCAGTCTCTCGTCCCCAGTTCTGAGTGACAGCTGCAGTTCCTCCGATCGTCAGTTCTAAAAGTGACGGACGTGTCGATTTTCTGCGCCGGGTCATCTGGTGGCCTACGCGGAGCTGGAGGTGGGTCGTCGCTGGTTGTTTTGGGGGGAGAAGGCAGCCTGGCTGCTGAGTGCAGCATTCGGAGGCGCAGAGCAGGAAGAGCTGGGTGAAAATTCAGCTCTAAAGATAGAATTGGCATTTGGTCCAGCAACCTCTTTTTTTAATAAGTCCACCGTGACCTCCATATCTGTGTGTCTTCTACTTTCTGCCCTCGTAAACAACAGCCTTTCTCTTGTTTGCAAGCAGACCAGAATCTCGACTGGCAATCCCTAAAGATCGTGAAAAGTGCCTTTGTTGAGGCCGTGCTGGGGGCTGTGAACATGAATAAAGAAATCGCACATAAGTAAAAATCGGGTCATCGACGTTTCTCAGGAGGACGGGGTGGCATTTCCGCCAGCGCCCCCTGATTAGCGGGCCTCATTGTTGCACGTTTATTAACTCAGAGGGAATCGATATGTTCACCCAGACCAGGGGGTTCCTTGGTCATTGTTCCCTGAAGCACTATTGTGTTTATATCAGGGCAGAGTGGGGCATCTTCTCATGTAACATTCAGCCCTGGTGGATCAAATTACCTTTTATTTAAAAAAAAAAAAATCAAAATTTCCCTTTCGGACGTTTCGTGAATGGCAGGCTTGACCTTTACCAGGTTGCTTTATATCTCATTGTACCCAGGACCCTGCTGACAACGGAAGTCTATCTCCCTTCTGTGCTCCCAACCTAACCTGACCTCTCCACGGTGAAATGGAGACAGTCGAGTTCAGAGGCTTCCTGCGTGCGGCCTCAGATTCGGGCTCACCTCTGAAGAACATCCCCGCGTCCGACGCCCAGTGGGGAGAGTGTCCATGATCGCGGCTCGCTCGCTCATTCCCGTCAAGAGCGTTGTCACACAGAACCGCCGTCCTGAAATCACTGAGCGTGTCGCAGCTGTATTTTTCAGAGTTACGTAGGATGCCTCCTTTTCTCATTGCGTTTGCTGTTTGTTTTTTTACCTTAAAACTTCTTTTTTTTTTTTTTTTTTAACAATGGCCTCTGGTTTTCCGTCACGGATGTTTTACATCCTGCTGCAACATGCTTTTGTTTTCAGGACAAGGGATTCAGGGTCTGCCTTGCTTTCCCCACTCAGGCACACGGGCTCTGTCCCCCACCGAGCTTCTAGCAGGTGTCCTCGGGATACCAATTTGTGAGGGTCGTTTTCCCACGGAACATTTTGGGGCTTGATTATAGAGAGATTCTTGTAAAAACCTTCCTATTGAAAATAAAAAGCTGAGGGCATCATCATTTTGCATGCGGCTTTGGGGTGGTACGCAGCGACATGTATTTTCAGTTTCGGATGAGCTGTAATCAGCACAGTATGAATGTCCTGTCATCAAGGCCACGTGTGGCAGGTTCCTGTGTAAATCTGTTGACTCTGTAAATGGTAAATGTCAACAAATTCCAAATAAAGTCAGCTTAATAAGCTAGTGGAAGCACTGAACATAAGCGAAAAGGTCGGTTTGGGAGGCTGTGGCTACGGGGCTGGGAGTGACTCATGAGCAGCATCTGCGCCGTCTTCACGGCCCCGACAGCGGGAGTCGAGATGGCCGCGCCATCTCCCTGCTTCGTCGAGGCATCTTGGACCTAGAGAAGCTCTTCAAGGTCACTTCGCAGATGAGGACACAAAGATTCGAGTGGGACTATGACTTAGCTCGGCTACGACCGCCGAGAAATGGATCTGAGACCAGAGAGAGTGATGGTCCGTGTGTTGTTTGTCCCACCGCCAGCCCAGGCTCGGTTTGGAAATAGGAAAATAAACAATATCATAAAGCAAAGCATCAAAGCGCCACTTGCCACACTACAATTGCGTGACCGTGTGGCAGATCCGTTCACTTTTAAATGATGTGCACATTCACGTTAACATGGACGAGATTTACCTCCTTTCAGTTTTCAAGTTGTATTTCTCCTTTAGACCCAGAGGCACGAGAGGATCTCCGACCGCTCCGCGGAGTGCCGAGGCGAGCTCGCAGGTGTGCCGAGGCGAGCTCGCAGGTGTGCCGAGGCGAGCTCGCAGGTGTGCCGAGGCGAGCTCGCAGGTGTGCCGAGGCACGCCTCAGAGCGGAATGCTGGCACAGGACAGACATGTCTTCCAGAGGCCGCGACAGAGCTCAGCACGAAGAACTGTCCGGCCGAGGACGCGTTTCCATGAGGCTTTAGGCAAAAAAATGCTTTCCACGTCCACGCGAATTGCTAGAATCATGTTTTGTGGCTACATCAAAGCAAATTTTCAAACACGATTTTTCTCAGAGGCCAGGGCGTAAGCGGCGCTGGGGCTTCTCCAGCCTGCTTCTCCTGGGGCGGTCGCCCTGGACGGCAGCTGCCGTGCAGGAGGGGAGCCCCAGCTCTTTCATCAGAGAAGCGCCAATTGTCGCTTGTCCTTAGTTGTGTGATATGCCTGTATCGACCCGTTTATACGTAGGAGAATTCCATAAAGTAATCCTTAAATTCTGCATGATGAATAATATAATGCCAGTCATTATAGTATAATTACAGTCTAAGCCAATGGGTAATTTAGCGATATACATACTATCATCAGCCAGGTCGCAAGATCTAATCAAACTCCGTAGTTTGTGGCTCTGCTCTGGAGACCGCTTTTGTGATTTATAAATTCCACAAGGAGATTCCTCCTCCTAAGATCATTTCAGCTCATCACACTTGTATCCGTAACTCCTCGTGGTCTCCATAGACTGGACCTTTTCAGAGTTATAATCCCAGAAGTCTGCTATTATGACAATGGTAAGAATCCCCGATCCTTACTTTTATAAACAGCAAACGGTTTAAATGTGACTGCTTCCCCATATTTAAACGCTTTTCTCTCCCGCATGAGGAATAGGGAGAACTGGGGAGCATGGGAGGGGTCTGTGCCGCGTGCCCCTCTGCCCGCCCAAACGTCGGGCCGGGGGAGGGAGGCAGGGACTAAAGCATGCGCGACGCCCTGTGTCGACCTCTCTACGGCCGATTTAGTGCGATGCATGATTTCTGACTGGTCTGGGTTGTGCCACTTACGAAACCAACCAAATACTGGTTGGATCCACGGCTTACAGGACACTAAATGAAACAAAATCTTGCCTGTAGAATTCTAAAATTCATTCACCTACTCTTTTGATCAAGACATATTTTATTAATCAGCGCCCTTACCGAGACTGTCTCTGAACGTTAAGGGTGTCGTCCGGAACGAGACCGCACGGCTCCCGCCTGCGTGGAGTTTGCCTTCTGGTGGTTTCCGGGAGGCGCCTCGGCCTTCAGCCGTCACTGCAGCTCGGGGTGACTCTCAGTACCAATTCGCTTCTAATTCACAGGAATCTTTTATGAACTATCTTTGTCATTCCTTTGGTCCCCGCACGTAACGAGGTGATCGGTTTAATAAAAGCAATTTCTGTTAATATTGCTTAAAGTTTTGGAGTGGTTATTTTGCTGCCTAATTCTAACATTCCCTGTCTGCTAATTCTCATGAGAGAGGGTTTTTTTTGTTTTTGTTTTTTGTTTTTTTTTACTAATAATTACACTATTTTAGTCTACGGCCACGCCGCCCTGAACGTGCCCGATCCCATCTGATCTCGGAAGCTAAGCAGGGTTTGGCCTGGTTAGTACTTGGATGGGAGACCAGCTAGGAAGACCAGGTGCTGTAGGCATAAAAAATAAGGAATTGTAAGCTGACAAGTTCCTTGCAATCCGTGAGGTTACTAAGGGTTGCCTCGCCTAAAAAAAAAAAATTACGTTATTAAAATCTGTCTTCCAAATGTGAGTAATAGGTAATGTGTGCATGAATACAGCAATGAATGATTACTGTTCATATTTGAATTAAGGTATTAACTAAGTTTTGCACCACATTGGTCAATATTTGGAAAAGCACGTGCTTTTCAATTTAACTGAGGTCCACGTAATTTCCCTTGGATGTTGGCTTATCACTCCCATCACGGTCCGTTAATTAAGTGATTTAAACGGGGCGTGATTTTTGGCTTTTCTTTCCAGCGTATCCACCTCGCTTAAGCAAGCACATGAAACACTGCGATGACGAAGGACTCAGTTTTTCTCGAAACTTTGCCGTAGCATCGAGTTGTTTTCTTTTGCTCTTAAGGAACGTTTATATTTGGATAAAACATTTTATTCTCTACAAGAATCCTCTGGGATTTTTTAGACTAGAGTTCTCTCGGAAACATACTCAATGAGCACAGTGGCTGCTTGTGACCAAAAGCCCATGTGGTTTCTGGGCTGGGGAAAGGCGAGTGGCTGCCGAGAGCAGCACGGGCCCTCATGGGCGCCCTGGACACGTGTGACGGGGCTGAGACGCGGAACGAGGCTGAGACGCGGAACGACGTAGACGTATCTGCCCTTGTCGTGATGACTCCTTCATCCCTCGACATTGGCTTAATACCCTGCAAAATGATCCAAACCGTGATGCTTCATCCGGGGCTATTCTGAAGAAAGATGATGTGCAGAGTGACATCTCAGCGACTCGCTGCGGAAGATGCACTGTCATCTCTTCACCCACACCTCGCTCAAGACAGCTCATGTCCCCACCCCTTTAAAAAGTGGGGCAAAGGAGGGTTTGGAGTCACCCATAGGATGCCAAGCAAGGGACACAGGGAGAGACGGGGACGGAGGGAGAGGCTGTGTTTCATTATCTCTTATGAATTCAAGAAGAAATGAATGTTAGTGGTTAAATTTTCTTTAAATTACATATCTGAGCAAGAAGGAGCTGTGATTATTTCTCAGCAATTATTAACAACCGGTAGGATCGATACGTTGAGAAAACGGTCAGCGTCGGCCCATAAATTAGATACATGCTTCTCTACAGTAAGCTTCAATTAGAAATATAACCTTCCCAGAGAAGAAGTTAGGAAGATCGACGAAACCGAATGGATTTCAATTTTCAGACCGGCTGGATCTCTCGTGTCTCAGCAGCCGCGCGCATATAGGTAGAATGCTTCAGGACAACATGCTTCTCTTGGGGAAAAGAAAAACTCATATTTTTCCTGCTCTCGGGGAAGCAGCATTTAAAAAAATATTTTAAAAAGTGTGATATGCACCATTTCACGAGACTGAATATTCTGAAGGCAGCCCAGGCTCCCTGTGCAGCCCATCCAGTGAAAGCTTAAACGCTCCAATTACAACACGCAATTTGCAGGTATGCTTGGTATTCTGGTGGGTGTTTGACTGACGTCTGGATCCAGTGATTACTATAAAACACCGCTAGGGAGAGATAAAATATATTTAAATCTATCCTGTAATGTTTTAATAATATTTACTATAACCCTGTCCATACACAAGAAATGATTGTTTAAAATGTTATATCTGATTTCACTGAAAATCAGAGATATTTTGCAGTGGTTATTTCTCTTATGAATATTGCCAAGGGTGATGTCGCATTGACAAACTAAATGATATTATATGAAAGCTATTTAGAATGATCATATCACTTATTGAGTAGAGAGAAAATAATGTTTTCATACCTAAGCAACAGTGGATTCGTAGGCAATTAACTTATTATATTAATGCAATTAATGCAGGTAGAATAAGTTAGTGGTCTTTGTTTGAAAATTCGATTAATATTTTAATTCATCATTCCAAATGTGCGTGTGCTTGTCCCACGTGGATATGTACCACGCGCTTAGTGCTTCCTGCTTCACCTTCACGTTAAAAGAAAATCACCTCGATTCTTCTGGATCCGGTAATAAAAACGCACAGTTTTATACGGAGCTGTGCGCCCAGAGCTCTAACTCTCTGACTGGGTCTCCCCGACTCTTCGGGAAACGTGACTCGGTCCAAACCTGATGCAGACGCTTTCCCGGCGCTCTCTCTCGGGCGCGGCAGCGCTGCCCGCTCAGCAGACTTGAAGGGCCCGGGTCCTCTTCTCCCTGAAGTCGCTCGGGCCTTCGCCCCGCACCCCTGGCTCCGGGATGCCTGAGGCAGCACGCGCGCGGTCCCCTTCGCCGGGTCGCCGTCGCGTCTTGTCTGCGGGACGAGCTCAGCGGCCGCGACTCGTCCCGGTGGCGAACCACGTTTCAGCCCCTCGCGACGACGCCCCTGCTCGTTGTAACGCATCGCGGCAGCTATTTTGTTTAATAGACACAACCAGGGCTCAGGGACGAGCGTTTACGGACAGAACCACGGCGCAGGCACCATTCCCGCTGCGGTTCCCATGAAATCGCAGGCGATGCCGCGGACGTTCCCCGGCTCCGGACACAGTCGCGCGAGGTGCCCGCCGAGCAGCGCTGAGACTCACCGCGTGTTAGGACGTGGCCCTGTGTGCGTCCCATCTGCCCGCGTGCAGGGGCACCGCGTTTTGTCTGGGGTGCGGGTGTGGGCGCTGCAGCCGCGCCGCCCCTGCGTCGGCCTTGAACCCGCGGGCCGCGAGGCGCGGAGGGCTGGCCGGCCGGCCCGCTGCTGGCGGGTGGCTGTCAGCGTGTCTGATTAATGACCCTGGTGAAACATGTCCAGCCACATTAGAGCTCGTGTATGTAGCGCGGTCCGCGCGGACCAAGCTTTGTTCTGACAGGAAATGGTGTGAGCAGCCACCGGCGTTTACCCATAAAAAGATAAAGATTTACTGTCATCATAGGCGAGATTAAAGTGCACAATGCTGACATTGATTTTTACCAAAAATTCACATTTTGGGAAAACTCATTCCAGGGACGGCTGAGATATGATCAGCTTATTTGGAGAGGGATAATATGGAATCTTCTCGCGAATGAACTTTGAAAGAAGTAAATTGTAAATATTGATTTCTGAAATGAACTGTCAATCTCAGTCGGGAAGATTATTCCTATCATCTTGCTGTGACGATGAATTCAAAACCGCTGACAAAGTGGAGTGTATAGGATTTCTGTTAAGAGCGGTCGAGGGGGGCTTTACTCAGCAGGGCCTGGTAATAGTTGTTCAATTTTATCAGATAACAGCTGAGATCTCATCAGGGCTGAAAAATGAAATGGACTGTGACTCTGAATCAGGATCTTGACTCTTATCCCAGACAAAAATCATCACACGGCAGCCAAGGGTTTTATATTATTTCAGGTCACTTCATTATTGGCCGGCACAGAATCTGAATTGCTGTGAGCAGAGCTGACTTTCCGCTTCGCCCCAGGGTCAAGTCTGAGGGGCAGCTTGATGGGCTCCCGACGTGTGAAGGGGTGATCCTATTACCACTTAAGAGGTGTATTGAAAGATAGCAAATCTCAACCACTCGCCGTCCTGCCCGGATTTTTTTTTTTTTTTTTTATTGTACACGGGTTATCCATTATTACTTGTTGTAGAATAAATATAATTCATCTTTTCCAGTAAATGTTGGAATTGGAGGTACCTAATTCACCCGTTTCTCCCATCTGGAAGAGACAAGGCAGGTGGCTGCAGGAAGCCACGGCACCCGCCAGCGGCTGCTCCTGGCTCAGGGACAAGCAAATGGCAATCAAAGTTTGTGACCGAATCACAGATATGCTGCTGATGAACCAGAGCGGGCTCTGAAAGCTCTGAGTAGGGGGCCGGAGAGGCGCCCTCGCACCCCGAGTCTATTTGAAATTAGAAACTGCGTGATTTTGACGGAACGGCCTTCGCCGTCCTCAGGCCGGACCTGAAGTTCTTTCCGGGGCCACGAACTTGAGAAAGAGCCGTCTCCGGTGACCTTACCCCCACGGCACGGGGTGACGGCTCATGCCACGGCAGGGCACTCTGTCTGTGTCTGCTGTCCCCATCGTGAGAACCGCGTCAGTGACGTCGGGGGGAGGCGGCTGAAATAATTCAAAAGACAACATTTTACAACCACCGTTCATTAAGCGAGAATGCATCGGAAACAGGTAAAACCAAGTAGCGTGTTGTTTAGGAAAACATGCGTCGGTCCTGAAGCTGCTTCCAGAAAGGGCAAAGATAAGCACGGGAACGATCGCCTGACTCGGGGAGCAGCGACTCCGAGGTGCCGGGCACAGAGGTTTGGGAAGGAGCGAGGGTGTGTGAAACGATGTCACTTACGGACATCTCGCTGTTCCTTACGTTAACATGCATTGCATTCGGTCTAATTTTACATACTTATTTTGATGCATTAAAAATATTAAAAACAATAGAAATAACAGTGAAGGTTTTATAGTTGTTTTAATTGTCTTTAGTGTCTCAAGATGATGCATCAAATCTAAACTTCCTCTAACTGATAAAATGGTATTTCTGGCATACCGAGAAGGAACTTAAATGGGTTTTCTGAATTTGGACTTTGGATGATTTTTTTCTATAGGCAAAAATGTACAGTAAACATTGATAGGGCCTTGATATTTACACAGCACATGTATTCTCGAATTGTAATTTGATCAGCGCTTTTTTTTTTTTTACTAATGGTCTCCAACAAGTCAGACATAATTCATTCAGCACGTGGTGAAAGGGAATCCTGAGCCCCCCAAAATTCGCCCAGACAAATGCTGAGTTGGGGTGCCCACTATGACACCACAACAACAGGGGAAAGAACGAGAGACAGAAAACCAGAAGGAGGACGTGGCCACCACGCGGTCGGCTGAGCGGAAGTCGTCAGAGAGGGGACGCGACCGAGGCGGGCAGAGCCGGCGCCTGCGACAGCGGGTTCCGGAGTCCCCGAGGTGCCGGGCGGGTGGGGGCGGGCGGGGGCGGGCCGGCGCGGCACATCCAGGTGGCAAACGCTTCCTCGGCCTCCCCACCCTGAGAAGCCTGGAAGCCTGCGGTGGGGTCTCACGGAGGCAAAGCCCGGAATCCGTGGGGGCAGGAATGAGGGCTTCACTCTCCTTCCGAGAGACGGGAGCCCCCAGCACGGAGAAGCCCCCGCGCGAAGGGTCCGCCGCTGGCACTGGGGACCTGGGCGGGAGCCCCCAAGAGGGCGGAGCAGGAGCGAGTGCGCGCTACGTCGCCGGGCGCCCCGGTCCTCCCTGACCTTTGTTGGTTTTCAATGTCGTCTATTGTTTTTCCCTGTGAAATAGATTTTCAGAAAACTGAAGCTCAGAGGTTTTTGGTCAACTTGTAAAAGATATTTCATAGAATCAGGCTCTTTAGGAAATTAAATTTACTGAAGATATTGAAATTGGGCGCTGTTCCGACTAGCCTGGCTTCCACTGTGCTTCGACCTCCGGACTCAATAAAATTTGAAATGACGTCATCTTTCTTGTTCATGTCTCAGCTTCAACCTCAATGGACCTTGAGACCTTGTTCGGTGTGTGTATGTCACATGCACA
>NW_011889058.1:77071-81792 GCF_000151845.1 Pteropus vampyrus | reverse complement strand
GAACGAGAGACAGAAAACCAGAAGGAGGACGTGGCCACCACGCGGTCGGCTGAGCGGAAGTCGTCAGAGAGGGGACGCGACCGAGGCGGGCAGAGCCGGCGCCTGCGACAGCGGGTTCCGGAGTCCCCGAGGTGCCGGGCGGGTGGGGGCGGGCGGGGGCGGGCCGGCGCGGCACATCCAGGTGGCAAACGCTTCCTCGGCCTCCCCACCCTGAGAAGCCTGGAAGCCTGCGGTGGGGTCTCACGGAGGCAAAGCCCGGAATCCGTGGGGGCAGGAATGAGGGCTTCACTCTCCTTCCGAGAGACGGGAGCCCCCAGCACGGAGAAGCCCCCGCGCGAAGGGTCCGCCGCTGGCACTGGGGACCTGGGCGGGAGCCCCCAAGAGGGCGGAGCAGGAGCGAGTGCGCGCTACGTCGCCGGGCGCCCCGGTCCTCCCTGACCTTTGTTGGTTTTCAATGTCGTCTATTGTTTTTCCCTGTGAAATAGATTTTCAGAAAACTGAAGCTCAGAGGTTTTTGGTCAACTTGTAAAAGATATTTCACAGAATCAGGCTCTTTAGGAAATTAAATTTACTGAAGATATTGAAATTGGGCGCTGTTCCGACTAGCCTGGCTTCCACTGTGCTTCGACCTCCGGACTCAATAAAATTTGAAATGACGTCATCTTTCTTGTTCATGTCTCAGCTTCAACCTCAATGGACCTTGAGACCTTGTTCGGTGTGTGTATGTCACATGCACAAGCACCGTCTAGCTCCAGCCCTCTCTCCGTATAGACATAGACATATATACGTTTGTATAGATGTCATTTACCTCTAGATAGAGAGAGAGAGAGGGAGAGATGATACATAGACATAGATAGAGATAGAAATATACATCTCTATATACGTGTCCCCACATGTTCCTGGGAGTTTGTGAATCCTTCTAATCCTAAGATTACATGAATCCCTTCTATAGATTACGCATGAGAAACTTTGTTTTCTAAATAAATAAAAATAAGTTGGCAAATTGCTACACTTCTTGCCTAACAAAACTGATTGTAAGAAACCGATAGCAGATGTGTGCACGGGTTTGTAGATGTGTGTGCGTGTGTGTGCGTGTGTGTGTGTGAGCAAGAGGGAGGGAGGGGGAGAGAGGGAGGGAGGGTGGATGGATGGATGGGCAGAGTTAGCTCGATGATCAATAGATGGATGATGGACAAATGACAGCTCTGTTCCGGACAAACCAAGGCCCTCACCCTCGTGAGCAGAGCCCACCCTTCGGTCACTCCGCTCCCTTCCACGTCGGACACGTCGTCCCCCCGCCCTGGCCTCTGCTCCTGTCCATCAAGTGGACTCATTTGTCCAGGTTCGGTCTAACGGGTCCAGGATCTCCCAGGACGCCCGCCTCGCACTCCGAGGTTCGTGGAGCTTCCCGTGGGTTTTATGACGGTTCCCGAGGCGCTCCGGAGCATTGGTGGCATTTGTCTCTCACGAGCCTGCGCTCCGGGGAGAAGGGACAGCGTCTGAGCACAGAAGGGCATGAACTGTGAGTGCGGAGGAGGAAGGGAACGTGAAGGGGGAACTCCAGCTGGAATTTTTACGGGAGAAAAACAATTTCATTTTCTTATCTTTCCTTTCAGATTTTGCCCATACGGACTTGTATTCACAAAAACAGAGTAATTCAATCTTGTGGTCTAATTTTTCCCTTAACAATGCCTGTTTCTTCATAATTATCTGTCATCTCTACATATTTGATTGAATAAAATGTATTTAACTATTTCCCAACCTTCGAATGTTTAGATTATTTTTTTAAAAAAATGAAACGAGGAGATAATTCTTCTCATAGAACTTCTCGTGTTACTGAATTATTTCTTTAGGGAAAAGTCCACGGACTCGAGCGTCACAGCAAAGGCCACTGCCGCCCCGCGGCCCGGTGACCACGGCCTCGCGAGTCGGGTTTGGATGGACCTGGCTCCCAGGTTCCTCGCCGTGCGGTCCTGAATGAGTCACTGCACCCCACTCTGCTGCCCTCCCAGCGGGGTGACGTCGGACTGGCCTCGTCAGCCGGCGAAGGCTGAACGAGGTGACGGTGGGCTGATCCCGGGCCCGGAGGACGACGGCCAGGCGAGGAAGCGCACGCTGCTGACCGGCCGGCCTGCCGCCCGCGGTGCCACTGGGCGCCACCGCCGTCCCCCCCACGGCACCAAAGGACCGTGTCACTCAGGGGCCCCAGGCGCTCCCCGGGATCGGACGTCTTCCCACAGCGTCCGACAGGCCTTCTCCTCTTAACTTGTCTGTGAACAGTGCTCCCGTCGCCCCCGCCCCGCACTCACGCCCCCGGCCCGCAGTGGCCGCGGCGGCTGGTTCTGCGGGTGCTGCCGGGGCGCACTGTCCCGCGGTCTGACTGGGATGTGTGTGGCTTTGGGATGCACCCAGTGACCACGAGGCGCGCGCTGTGCTTGTTGCCACTGCCGCCCATGTAACCACCGTCACCTCGTCCCTGCGGAGGGAGCACTTGAGATCGACCCTCTTGGCAACGTCCGAGTTGATGACGCGGCGTCTTTACCTGTGGCCGCCGAGCTGCCATTGGGTCCTCGGCGCCTGTCCTTGTCACCATGGCGTCACCTCTTCTGACCAACGCGTCCCCAACCCCACCCGCGGCGCCCGGCAGCCACCGTCCCGCACGTTTCTGTGGGTCCAGCGGTCCGGATCACGTGGTACTGGTCTTTCTCTGTCTGACGTTTATTGCTCACCGTGATGCCCTCAGCTTCCATCATGGTGTCACAAATGGTGGGACTTTTCTCTTTTCTTAAGGATGAATATTATTCCATTATATACGAGCATATGTAATATTCCACTGTGTCTATAATTTTCTTTATCCAGTCACCTGTCGGTGGACAGTCACGCTCTGCCCGTGTCTTTAACGCTGCAGTGAGCCCGGGGTCCAGATACCAGGCATTCATGTTCATTTTCTTGGATATCTACCTGGGATGGGGTTGCTGGGTCATACGAGACATCTGTTGAGAGTGGCTTTCTGTGCCACCTCAGCGAGGGTCCCCCAGTACCCACGATTCTTATTATAGTGTTCAAAAGGGTATTTTTACAGCCAAAAAAAAAAACCCATCAAAATTAGCACGTCTCACACGATCTCATGTGCACTTGCCACCCGACAGTTCATGATGTACTTTTTCTTTTACTTTTCAGCTCGTTGAACCCTTTGCCTGCCCTGTGGGTCATCTCGGTCTTCGTGTTGGACAAGAGGGGACACTCAGGCCCAGGGCACGAAACCCCTTCTGCAGCTCCCTCGCACTGCTCTGGAGGCCGGAAGTCCAAGGTCGAGGCCCGGGCGCTGTCACCTTGTGCCGAGGGGCCGCGTCCAGGTTCACGTCTGGCGCTTCCCAGCTCGTCCTGCTGAGGGAGCTCGGCCTGTCGGTCTCTTTTGTAAGGTCACCAGTGTCATTCGGGAGGGCGCTGCCCTCCGGACCTGTCACCTCCCACGGGCCCCGCCTGCTAACACCACCGCGTCCGGGATGAAGTTTCAGCACGTGGATCGTGGTGAGGACAGAGAGTCGGACCCTAACAACGAACATAAACCACTTCTTGAGCGTTTTGGTTTAAAATACTTTCTTGTATTTTTTCATTCATTTTGCTATGGATTCGTTTTTTATCTTGTCCTGTGGTTTCCATTTCTCGGCTCTAGTTTATTAAACCCTCCGCCCTTTTTTTTTTGAAATCACGGCGCTTACATGCTGACAGAGCACTCACTTTCTTGCCTAATTTTATAAACTGTTCAGCCGTGCCCTTACTCACTGTTTTCTGTTAATTACGCATTCTCGTTAACCTCCATATGCATTCAAAGTTGTAGATTGCCATCGACGCAGTATTAATTAAAGCATATAATTTATGACATTGGAGCTTGAAATTAATAAGTGACAACACAGCTACATGGTTTGCCTAATTGTCCTTCGGTGACATAAAGACTGACGTTGGAAGCTGCGTTAGAAGCCGAAAGCCTTCGTAAACTCACAATAGCTTCGAAAGTCATCACGAGAGAATCTAAAGAAGCCAGTCCCATTTCAAAGGACGGGACACTGGGCAGTTAAGTGGAAGGGCAATTATCTTTTCTCTTGTTATTAGCGGCTTGAATCTATGGGGGGAAAGTTCATTTTCATAATTGAAACGTAGCTTGTAGTACATTTAATTCGTATTGTACAAAACTTTGAATGGATTGTAAGCGCAGCCCCTTGTCCTTCGGGCATCTTACATTTTATCTCTGTCGCTCCTTTGTTGTTTTAATATTTTTTTCCACGTTACGTTTCCTGTATTCAGATAGAAGGAATTCTCTAGACATGCTGTTTCTCACCCATCACCTTCGAAGCTGGTGACTGGACACAGCCTTGCTTTCTAGAATGTATGTCACGACACCGAGCAAGTCCCGCTGCGTGCACGGCCCGGTCCCGGTGCTGCCTCCGCCGGGTCCCGGTGCCGTTTTTCTGGCGGTCAGCGTGCCCGTCGTGGGGAAGGGAAGGTTCCCCCAGCCAGCCCTCCCTTCGCGTGTGAATCGTGTCCTGGGCCCGTTCCCATCGGGCTGGGTGTTGGGGCTGCTTTCCGGGGGGTGGGGGGCGACATCACTTACAGGAGCCTCTGAGTCGCGTGCGGCCGCTTTGAAGAAGGGCGTCACTCCCTGGGATCTTGGGACAGACTGGAGCGAACGCTGACAGCCTCGCTCCCCGGCACTTACGCCG
>NW_011889058.1:67406-75935 GCF_000151845.1 Pteropus vampyrus | reverse complement strand
GGGTAGGGCGTGTGGACTTCCATAGAGCGGGGAGCGGAGCTTCACCGCTCACGTCCGTGGCGCGTGGCGGGCACGTCCCCCGTGCCAGCTACTTCTGATGCCACATCGACACGGGAGACGGAACCTATTGGTTTTTATCTGACATTAGTCTAAATGCAGTCATCGCACAGGAAGTCGGAGTTTCCCTTTGGACATATTTTGGGGGACAAGGGGGAGTGGGCATGATGGATGGAGAAAAATGGTTAAAATAAAACGACTCATAACCAGCCTTTTCTCGCAAAAAGATGAGAAATGTGTAACCACAGGTGTGACAAAAACTAGAAGATGTGTCAGTCAAAGTGTCGCCGCGGGGGCCGTGGAAATGCGTTTCCCGTGGCTGGCGCGTTTTTCCGCAGCCACCGCGAGGTCTGAGACGTGAGTGTGAGCGTTAGACACTGGTGTGAGGAAGTCGGCTGTGGGCCAGGGGGTGCTCGCCTCCTGAGGCTGGTGCGGTGTTTAGGGGTTCGCGAGGCTCACTGTGCAGCCCCTGGGGCTCGGGCTCCCTTCCGTGCCCAGGGGCTCCAGCCCTTCGCCGCCTCTTTGCCAGGGGACCCGGCCTGCTGTGTCCCTCCGTTTACTCCAGCCAGGCAGACGTTGCTACCACCTTGTGCTGCTTATGTCCCCTCCATGCTCTGGACGCCAGGAAATGGGCTGAATTTCACTGAACCGGGTGCCCCGATGCAGGGAAGTGAAGCCTGCACCGGACATCTCCAGAGACCCCAGTGCTTCCTCCTTGGTGGCCTCACAAGACGCGTCTCGAATGCTTTTGCATGAAAACGGGGTTCATTGGGCGCTGAGGTTACACACGGCAAGAAAACTCTTCACAAAGAGCGCCACGGTCCACCTAAGACATTGGGGGGCAGTTAGAGATGGCGATTTTGAGTTTTATTGCCGAGACCGAATGAACCAACTGGACGTTGAAGCAACACGTGCCATCGGCTCAGAACGGAGACAGCTCTGAAGGCACCGCCCGGATCAGAGCGGCCCCGGTCAGAGGCGGCCCCGGGGGGCTCCGTGGATCTCGGACGTCGGCCTTCCTGCATCTCGTCACACAGCAGTGACAGGTTTCGGGAAAAGGTGTAGCTCCTTTGTGACGGGGTCCCTGGCGGTCACCCAAAATGGAAGTTTGGGGGGCTTGCAGAAGGCGCAGGGAGAGACTCCGCCTGGAACTCCGCCGGGAGGTGTGGCCCGCAGCGTGTCTCCCCTCTTCGGGGAAGGTCTGAGCCCCGTAAAGACACGGACGTCTTTCAAGCCGGAAGCTGCTAACACGAATCGAAAGTGAGACTGTTGTATCAAGTTGTCAAATGACATCATCGTGGGGCGCGTGGCAAGGCGGTCGGTTCCCAAATTACCAATTCTGATGATATTAATGGTCCCCGATCCAGGGAGCTGGCACAAATAATTCTGACAAAAGATTTACTGTGAACATTAGATGCTATTTACTGATAAATGATGGGGCACTTCATTAGCTAATGCTGAAAAATCATGGTAGACATAACAGAATTATTGGGGCTTGTATGGAAATCCTATTCCGTAATGAGTTATTACGTTAACATAATAGCAGCAATGTGTTACAATTAGCTACTGAAGAAGGGAGCGTTCCACGGGAGGGCGGCCGCATCTGCGTGATCTGCCGACCCGCGACTCGCTACAAATGAGTTCCGCCGGCTGCCATCCATCAAAACCCCACCTCCATGAGCTAACTGAGGAAAACGGCAACGTGGCTGGGGCCCGCGTTGCCCGACGTGACGCTGAGTTACCATCCAGGAGCAAAGCAGCCTCGGGGGGCTTGCTTTCCCCGCTTTTCTGCGTCCGTCCAGCGGTGCTGACGAGGCGGCGGCTCTGCTGCTGGCACTTGTCCCGGCGTCAGGTGACCACGTGCGAGCGGGGGGGACGGCTCGGCCCTCTGCGCCCGCCAGGCACGGGCCTCCTCGCCGGCAGCCTGAGCGAGCGAAGTGCGGTCCGGCCGTCACGAGACCGAATCTCCGCGCGCCCACCGACTCTCCTTTTGGCTTTATTTTGGGTGATTCCTCTTCGGAGTGTGACAACGAAGAGACAGAAAGGACCAGCACAGGCTGGCGGGAAGCGAGCGCCCAGCTTCGGCAAACTCCTCTGAGCAGAGGCCTGGGAACCGCCTGTCGGACAGTTCGTGTCTGCGTCCTTGAGACTTTGGCTCCAAAGGGGGCTTGACGAAACCGACCGACACCCGGCTTCCAGGGAACAGACACCTTTAGGCGACAGCGAATGGGGCCCGTGGCCGCTGCTGGCCGTGGGCCCCTGGGAGCTGGGTGCAGTCCCGCCAGCCGCACCCGCCGGTGACACTTCCCGCCACTGCTTCCGGCAGGGCCGCTGTGCACGTGGCAGGTGCACGGCCTCGGGACCCGGGAGGAGAAAGGACGCGCATGCGCTCAAGGTCCTCAGCCCGAGGCAGGCGGGGCGCCCGCCAGCCTGGGCCACACGTGGCGTCACTGCCTCTCACGGATTCCCTGGCCGGCTTGTGCCTTGTCGCCGGGAATTCAGCCCTGACGTGGGAGCAGCCGCGTCTGCGTTCGCTCTGGAGGCCCCCGTGGGTCCCCGTCCGAGCGTGCAGCGGTGGCTGCGGGCGTTTCCGTGAGCCGCGGATCCCGGGGGAGGACGCGGGCGCTTTGACCCGACAAGGTCAACATGCGCGTCCCCGCATAGCCAGACCGGAGCTGCACGCGGACGTTGCACTGACTGTTCCCAGCACCTTTATCTGACAACACTCGGGGACGGGAGACTCACGACCGATGACCGGCAGCCCGAAGCCTCCGGTGGCGGGTCCTCTGCGACCTCGTCTTCTGCCTGGTGCTTTTGATGCGCATTGGATTGTTGTTCTGTGTTTTAACTGGTTTTAAAATTGCTGAAATGAATTATCGATGTGTTGATTTTTGCCTGCAGATCTTACCATTTATTAGCAGGCCCGTGCGACACAGCGAGCTGCATCCTCTTTACGGGTTTTAACGACACGGCTGTCAATGGCATGAAGACCGTAGCGGGACAAGTGACAGGGCAGCATGACGTGAGGTCTCTCGAACGGCGTCACCGAGCTAGACCGTGGCCATCGGGGCAGCCGCACTGCCTCACGCAGCTGCTAGCTGCGGCCTTTGACGAGGCCCCCTAAACGTTCCCACCGACTTGCGGGCGAAGGAGCCTGGCCCTCGTCTCTGGATAAGCGCCCCCCGCCCCTGCCCGGGGCAGACACGGAGGCGCGTGTGGAATGCGGGCTAATTTAGGGTAATCAAAACATATGTTGCTTCGGCAGCACAATCACTCAAAGTTTTTTAGGTTTCGCCTGAAGATAGGTGCCTTGAGGACCGGACTTCCCGTTTCCTGGAATTTCGTCCTGCAGGGAACATGGATCTAACCCCAGAGGGACCTCAGTGCTGGACGGTACTGGGCAGCATCGCTCAGGGCTGCCAGCGGAAGTCAACTCCTGCGAGGGAGAAGCCGTGTCCAGACTCACCAGGGGACCATCCCTCGGAGGCATCCCGGAAGGATTTTCTTTCTAGAAGCTTCCCTGCCGTCATGGGAGAGTTCCACCTGCAGGAGGCCCACGCACGGCAGCCAAGCTGTGCTCTGTGTTAGTTCCCACTACATTTTTTTTAGGGGGGATAAAGAGAAAAGGAAATTGAATGGTATTAAAAATGAGTGAATTAAAAGCCCAGTTATGAAGAAATTTCACGGAGCTTGATTGGTACAGAAATGATCGGAAAAGCTGGCTTTCCTTTTCGGGGTGGGAGGCAGTGAGAGGGGAACGCGGAGCGAGGGGGGCTGAGACGCGGGGGGAGGACGGGCGGCCCCGCTGTCGCGACGGAGCCCCACGGCCCCGCTGTCGCGACGGAACCCCACGGCCCCGCAGGGAGGTGCCTCGGACTGTTAAAGAAAGAGCCACCTCCCGACCCTGCAACCCCACTTCTGGGTATTTAACAAAAAATCTGCACCCCAGTTCATTGCAGACTAATTCACAACAGCCAAGGCACGGGAAAAGCTGCGTGTCCATAGAGGGCCGAATGAATGAAAACATGTGGTCTTTACATACAATTCAGCCTTCAAAAGAAGGAAACCCTGCCACGTGTGACCACGTGGACGAGCCCAGAGGACATCGTGCCGGCCGCAGACGGACAAGCGCTGCAGCTCCACCCAGGCGAGGGGCCCACAGCGGCCGCCCTGGAGGATCCAGTCGCCGAGGCGAGTGAGGCCGGGACCTGCTGCCCGCTTCCTGCCTGTGGTTAAGGACACTGCGCTGCTGCCTTAAACGTTCCCGACGGGGCAGAGCTCGTGGCACCTGTCCTCACCACGGCTGGGTGGAGAAGCAGAGGGCGGCGTGAACGGTGCTGTCCAGGACCTCCCCTCACGCTGCCCCCTCCCCAAGTTTGAAGAGAGCACACAGCAAGCACGGAAGCCTGGCTCTCCAGGTGCGTATTCACGCCCAGGTGTGCCCGGTCCAACCAGAAAGGAAGTCGCCTGTCGAAAGTGACGTGGCCGTGGACAATCAGCGGTCACGCCTCAATCTGTCGGTGAACCCGGTGGGCCATGGGCGTCGCCACATTGTCCACCCATCAGGCCGCTGTCACCTGCTTTCGGGGCAGAATCCGGACTCCACGTGGGGCTGGCAGACTAGGGCTCCCCCTGACGCCCTGCCCTGGTGGACATGGCGACCCTAGGATGGCTTTAAGCTAAGCTGCTGCAGGTGTGGGCTGGTCCACGTGTCGTGGGTGTTGGTAGCTGGTCTAAGTACTGTATTTAACTAGACAGATAACACCAAACCAGTCCCTTTAAAGCAGCATCTGGTTCGTATAATGTGGCCCCATAATTCATTTTTAACTTCCTCTAATTGCTGCAGTCATCTCGCCGTTATCGATATTAGGTATCGGAGCACGGGGGCAGGGCGGACGCCTGCACGGGGCGGGGGACGGCGCTAATCTAATTAGAAAGGTAGCCGGGCTGAACGCGTGTTTCCTCGTACTTAGCATGCACGCGTTAGGTCCCAGCAGATGCGCTGTGAAATTAATTTCCTCTGGTGTAACCGGAGACTCTCTGTTATGCAATTTCCATTTCACAGATGATAACCTATTATCACTTTATTCAAGGGAAATGTGTTAATAGCCACAAGGAAAACTGAATTATTCATATTCGCTCATTCCTATTCTGAAGCAACCTCTTCTCTTTCCCTGCATCGGGAGAAGGCTAATGTAAACACGGCCAGATCCTCGTGAATTGGCTTGTAGAAGAGGCTGTTAGCACACTGCCTGGGGACGCCCGGGCCGGGCTGGCTGACGCGCGGGAGCGGCATGTGGGAGGCAGGCTGTTAGCAGGTGGTGTGCTCGCTGCCGGGAGCCGGGTCAGGCGCGTCAGCTGTGAGCTCGCGGCTTCGCAGGGGTGTGAGGCGGGCGGCACACGAGGCCAACCTGAGCTAACAAGTGGCCACAGCTTTCACAGCTCGACTTCCCGGTGACGCGCTCCTTGGAAGGACAGCGAAGCTTCGTGGGGAGGGTGGCGAGCGCCCGAGTGTCTGGGACGCTCCTGGTCTCCCGCAGGAGAGGGTGCCTCGCTCACGCACCCACCCCTGGGGGCGTCGGAACTTCAGGACGACCAAGGGCAAGGGACACATTTGGCAGAGAGCACCTGGGACCAGGACCGAGAAAGCGGGTTGTCCTCACCGCAGACTCACTTCCCTGATGCTGGGATGCCCTCCCTCGGCATTTCCCTCGGGGGAATCGGAGCTTCAGTTCCCAGCAGGGACTCAGCCGTGAGGGTGTTCTGTGCTCCCCCCGGGAAGCCCCCAAACCCACCCGCTGACTCTGAGCTCAGGTCTGCAGGAGGAAGCCGGGTGCCTCGGTGCCTGCCCGCGGGGCGCCCGCAGCACTGGTCAGCATCTTCCAGGCGACACGCCAAGCCGGGCAAGGGGACCCCACCCTGCTCAGCCCCACCGCGGGCGCTGAGCAGGACCGAGCTGGCCCTTCTCGCCTCCCTCTCCTCAGTCCCGCCAACGGCTGCTCTGCTGCCCGCGCATGGGGCGCCCGAGCGGCCAGGCCCCGCAACGCCAGGCTGTCAGGCGGGCTCCCACTGCTGGGGCCGAGCACCCGCTCCAGGACTGGGAGCAGCAGGAACCTGGCGACAGGCCTGCCCACCCCTTCATCTCCGGAGGGAGAGGGGGTGGCCGGAGAGACGGGCTCCCTGTCACAGGGCGTCGGGGGGCCTCCCGTGCCTAGAAACTAAGAAGGCAGCGTCCAAGTGGCCTCAGATCAGACGGGACTGCTCGTCCCCTCCGCCGCTGGCCCTAGGGCCTGGGACATGGCCAAACCCCTCCCTGGTCTCCAAAACGGGGTGACAGCAGGCCTCACCGGACGTCCTCAGGTCTCAGCACGTGGCCATCGAGCTTCCGATTCTGGGGACTAAGCTCGGACACGAGGGGCCGGGATCCCCAGTCTGCGGGCTGACCCTCCACGCAGGCGGGTGAGGACGGAGCGAACAAAGGGAACCGATTTGGAGTCGGGAGGGCTCTGCGAGGAAGCTAAGGAAGGTTCTGGACAGACGGGCGGGTCGGGGAGCCGGAGGAAAATCAGACGGAGCCTGCTTCACAGGCGTGGTAGCGACATGCTCCGAGCAAGGGGCTCAGCAGGACTGCACAGCAGGGTGGAGGCGATGTGCGTCTGGTGGCGACGTGCGTCTGGAGGTGACCTGCGTCTGGAGGTGACGTGCGTCTGGGGGTGACATATATCTGGGGGTGACATGTATCTGGAGATGACATGTGTCTGGCGTCGGGATGGATGGAGGGAGGCAGCTCCGGTGGTTTGCGGAGGAGCTGGTTGGGAAGGGCCGGGAGGACAGGGTCTGGCCACGGTGCTGGGCGCTGGGAGCTGGGAGCTGGGTGCTGGGTGTTGGTGGTGGGAGCTGGGAGCTGGGTGCTGGGAGCTGTGCCAGGAGTGGCTGGGGAGGCAGGGAGGCTGCAGAAAGGACCCGTGTTGGCCATCCCTCGCGGCCCCTGGCTGAACAAACCCAGAGAACCGGAGGTGGCTGGCCAGGTGTGAGGCTCCTGCAGGCGCAGACGTTCCAGCTGCACCTGAAGAACGAGAAGAATTAAGAACATTCGATAAACAGATGTGTCCGAAGCCCCAGCACGAATGAGTGCCTGACCGGTGGTCGGCGTGACCACGCCTCCGCGGACCAAGGCAGGTGGCCTCTGCTTTCCGCAGGTTTGGGCTGGAGGCCCCCGCTCCCTGTCCCGTCACCCCCTCCTCCCCTGCAGAGAAGACCCCGAAATCGGTGGTGTGGTGTCGCTTCGGAACTGTCCTCGCTTTGAAAAGGCCACGTTGTTTTCATTCTAAGCCGGGATCAGCATAGAACATCCGAAGAGCATAAAAATAAAAATAAGTGGAAATCGCTAACGTCACAGGTACAGTTCTCTTCCAGTCATGCTTTCTAGGACGTGGGTCCCTGCGTTGGCGTGTAAGGACAGGGTCCTTCCTCTGGGACGCAGACGATGGCGTTAAGACCTGGCGGCTGCCCGTTCGGTTTCTCAAGAGGTTGCCGGGCTTTTCCAGACCGCCGTTTTGCGGTCCATCCTTGCCAGAGCTTGACGTTACCACCTTTTTCCGTCTCAATCATTTCGATAGACGTGTATCAATACCTCCTGTGGTTTTAATGTGCGTTCCCCTGATCGATGATGGTGTTGGGCGTTGTTTCGTGTGCCGACTGATGTCCGTGCCTCCTCCTCGGTGAAATGGCTGCTCACGTCTGGTGCCGTTTTCTGGGTGGATGGTTGGCGTTTTCACTGATGGCCGTTGAGTTCTATAGACGTTTTGGGGAGGGTTCTGTCCGCTAAGCGCTTGCAAACATCGCTTGTGTTTTCGCCCTCTTATCACGGACTGGACGGAGCGAACCATTTGATTTCGATGAGTTTCAATTTATCGATTTATCTAAAGCTTTTAGCAATTAAGCCTTGAGTGTCCAGTCTAAGAACTAATCTCAGTTCCTGACAATTTTCTCCATTTTTTATAACTTTTAATCTATTTATATTTTGCTTTTAACCCCATGATCCACGTTCAGTTAGTGTTTATATAAGATGTGAGCGGCAGGTTTTTGCTTTGTTTTGTTTGTTTGTGGTTTTATGGTTTTGAGGATTTTTTTTCGGTTTTTTGTTTGTTTGTTTGTTTGTTTGTTTGTTTTTTTCCTTTCTGGCTTGGGAATGTCTGCACGGCCCCGTTGGTGGGCAAGGCTATGCCTTCTCAGTGCTTCACTTTGCATCTGTGTCGAGACTCAGCTGAGTGTGTTTGTGCAGTTCTCTACTGTGTTCAGTTTCAACTGTGAATCTATCACTGTGCAAATGTCACGCTATGTTTATTACCGGTGACGTGCAGCAGGCTGGTATCAGGCCGGGGGATGTCTCTCTCTAGTCTTAATTTTAAAGATCGTTTTAGTTACTGGACACCTGTGCTTTTCCATGGTAATCTCAGGATAAGCTTGTTT
>NW_011889058.1:63588-67356 GCF_000151845.1 Pteropus vampyrus | reverse complement strand
CGTTGTTTCGTGTGCCGACTGATGTCCGTGCCTCCTCCTCGGTGAAATGGCTGCTCACGTCTGGTGCCGTTTTCTGGGTGGATGGTTGGCGTTTTCACTGATGGCCGTTGAGTTCTATAGACGTTTTGGGGAGGGTTCTGTCCGCTAAGCGCTTGCAAACATCGCTTGTGTTTTCGCCCTCTTATCACGGACTGGACGGAGCGAACCGTTTGATTTCGATGAGTTTCAATTTATCGATTTATCTAAAGCTTTTAGCAATTAAGCCTTGAGTGTCCAGTCTAAGAACTAATCTCAGTTCCTGACGATTTTCTCCATTTTTTATAACTTTTAATCTATTTATATTTTGCTTTTAACCCCATGATCCACGTTCAGTTAGTGTTTATATAAGATGTGAGCGGCAGGTTTTTGCTTTGTTTTGTTTGTTTGTGGTTTTATGGTTTTGAGGATTTTTTTTCGGTTTTTTGTTTGTTTGTTTGTTTGTTTGTTTGTTTTTTTCCTTTCTGGCTTGGGAATGTCTGCACGGCCCCGTTGGTGGGCAAGGCTATGCCTTCTCAGTGCTTCACTTTGCATCTGTGTCGAGACTCAGCTGAGTGTGTTTGTGCAGTTCTCTACTGTGTTCAGTTTCAACTGTGAATCTATCACTGTGCAAATGTCACGCTATGTTTATTACCGGTGACGTGCAGCAGGCTGGTATCAGGCCGGGGGATGTCTCTCTCTAGTCTTAATTTTAAAGATCGTTTTAGTTACTGGACACCTGTGCTTTTCCATGGTAATCTCAGGATAAGCTTGTTTATGTCTATTAAATGCCCGCTGGGATTTTGATAGGAATTGCATTGAATCTATAGATCAGTTTGAGTCTTCCAACCCTTGAACTCAGTATGTCTTTCCATTTATTTAGATCTTCGATTTATTTCATTAGCATTGGATCATTTTTTACCACCCAGATCCCGTACGTCTTATATACCTAAGCGTTTCATTTTCTTTAGAGAAGTATACAAGGCAATTGCTTTTAATTGTAGTTACCATATATTCATTGCTAGTGTGTGGAAGAGTGCTTGATTTTTGTCTGTGGATCCTGTGACACCTCGCTGAAATCACAAGACCTCCGGGAGATTTTTGGAGATGTCTTGGGGTTACGTTTTATGGGCATACACATCTAAGATCATGCTGTCTTCCTGTTGAACTGATTTTTGTATCCTTGTGTAATGTTCCCCTTGGTTTCTAGAAATTTTCTTTGCTCTAAAGTCGGCTTTGTGTTATATTAATATTACCATGTCTTATGTGTGTCTTCATGGTCTAGCTGTTCTATCAGTTCATTCTCACATTATTTTCATCATCAAATTTGATGTGAATTGCTTCTGAGAGTATATTGCTGGGCTTTTTAAAAATAATGTCCTATGATTTTTAACGCACTCTGACCATCACTGTATGTTAGTTGGTATTATTTACGCAGTTTACACGCAAGGCGATGATTCATCTGCTTAGCCTTCGGTCCGCCGTTGTCCTTGATTCCATTCCTGCTCATTTCGTGTTCCTTCGTTTCTTCTTTACTGCTCTCCTGTGTGTTTACGTGACTGAGGATTCCAGTTTTGTCTGTTTGTCATGTTTTTAACTGTATTGCTTTGTGCGCTTTCCTGGAGGTCACTCTGGGCATTGGATTACGAGTTGCGTCACTTCGAGTGGGTCGTGCTAACCTTGCTCTCACTTCGGTTCCTCCATGGTCCCCACTTATTAAATACGGCGTTGCGTGTCCGACGGTGTCAGGATTTGGTGGCTGTCATCGATGACGGTTCAGAAGATGCACGAGGAGGAGGACAGGCTCTCACGTTTCCCGTCGTTCCTCCGTCCTGGGGCTCCCCACGTGTCTCTTCGGTCATTTCTCTTCTCTTTTTAGGACTTCTTGGAGCCGTTTGTTACGACAGGTTCTGCTGGCAACGAATTCCCTTGTTTTCCGATTCGGAAAGTGTCTTTATTTTCCCTCTATTCCCACAGGATCTTGTCAGAGTCGGAACTCACAGCCGACGGTTCCTTTCTGTCAGCCTTCGGAGACCGTGCCACCGGCTCTGGCCTCTGTGGCGTCGGAGGAGGAAGCCACTGCCACTCGGGCTGGCGTTCTGCAGGTAACATGCTCTTTCTCTCCTGTTGCTCTCAAGATTTTTTCTTAATGTTCATCTTAGTTTGGCTAAACTCTGAGTTTCGAGTTTCTCCTCTTGTGGGTTCCCTCAGCTTATTCATTCTATAGCTTTACATCTTTTGCCAGATTTGGGGATTTTTCTGTCATTGTTTCTTCACATACTCTTTCTGCCTTACTCTGGTCCCTCCTTCTGGGACTCTCGGGAAGTGACTGTTGGATCTTCGGTCACCGCCCAACAGGTCCCTGAGGCCCCGTGCGTTCTGGTTTCGTGTCCTGTTTTCTCTGTGCTGTCTGGCTTGGGTCAGTCCTATCTCTGGCCTCGAGTGTCCTGACCCTGTGCTCTGTGGCCCCCGCATTACTGTCAAGCCTTCCAGTGAGATTTTGACTTTCAATAATTACATGTCTTAGCTCTATACATTTTCATTTAATTATTTTTTGAAAAATATATCTCTTTCGTTGCTGATATTTCTGTTTTCCCATTTGTTTCAAGATAATTTGTAGTTGGTTGTCGAATTATTCTCATGATGGCCCCTCGAGAATTCTTGCTAGATAATTTCAACGTCTGATTCATCTCAGCGTTGGTGACAGGTGATTGCCTCTATGTCATATTGTGATTTTTTTTTTTTTTTTTTTAGTCTTAGTATGACGAGTGATTTTTGGTTGTATCTTGGACATTTTGTCTGCATCTCATTTAAGACACATGTTAGCAGGCAGCTCCGGGCCCACGTTTGCGGTTCTGATAAGTTCATTTTCAGAGCCTCTGTGGTAGTTTTTGGTGGTGTGTGTGTCTGGTCCCCCTGAAGCTCCACCAGGAACGCCCCGGTCCGTAAGGGGGTCTTCGGCCTGTGGATACAGGGGCGCCCCTGGCCGAGCTGCTGGTGTCACACCCCTTCGCTGGAGCCCCTCGAACACCAAGCGTCTCTGTGTGGAAACGGGGTCTCAGACTGGTGGGAACTGAGGCTTCCTGAGCCCAGGACTCGGGCTGAGGGGTGAGGGTTGCATGGAGAGGGAGCGGGGAAAAGGCAGGACCCAGACTCTGCCGAGGGCCCCCTGGATGGACGCAGTCCCCTCGACACCTCGATTTTGGTTCGCGAGACCCATCCTGGGCTCCGACACCGGAACTGCTACGCACTGTGTTTACACCGTTCTACGCCACTCGACGGTGGCAGTTGTCACAGCAGTGGCGGGGAGCTGGTAGGCGTTCCACCGACAAGCCGTGAGACCTGAGGCTCGGGGGTGTCGTAGATACGTATGTGGTTGGGACGTGGCCCTGATGGGCACGGAAGGACCGGGTGCCAGGCCCGGGGACCTGGAGGACAGGTGGGAGGCCAAGCAGAGGGAGACGGCCGCTCACGCCAAGGCCGCAGCAGCAGACTTGGGACAGAGAGAGATGGGTTTGTGCAGCGATGATAGGTAAGATCTCCCTGAACCTCGTCGTCCACGGCTTGGCGGGGGACAGGGGACAGGGGCCGGCTCGGCGGAGGAAGGCGGGCTTCGCCGTGTGACCGTGGCCCCCCGCGCTGAGGGGGCGATGACGGCCGAGGCTCTGCGCTCAGACTGGGCCGGGCTGTCTCTGGGATGCTCGTGAACAGCTGCGGAAATCCATCTGGGGCGAGACAGAAAGTTCTGGGCTG
>NW_011889058.1:57260-62935 GCF_000151845.1 Pteropus vampyrus | reverse complement strand
AATCGGGCTGTTGTTTTTATTCTTGGAGAACCAGTCGTTAAACATTTGCCGGCACATCAGCCAGTCGCCTTCCCAACCTTTTGCTTAATGTAAATATCGTCTTTCATTTTACGTCGCTCAGTTCATCTCATTGTTTTACTCGCTACACTTACTTGGCGTTTTGATTTTGTTCGTGCGTATTTGCCGCTGGACCTCGCTAGCCCCACCAGCTCTTGTCATCCTCAAGCTGGATGAGTCCGTTTGTTTTACGCAGAAAATCTTCAACCCGCCGGCAAAACCTTGAAAGAGACGGACGAGGAGCAGAGCACGCAGAGAAGGGGGCACTGCAGAGTCTCTGGGGGCACAGAGAGGAAGCTTGCGGGGAGGTGGCTGGGCCGCTGGCTCCACAGAGAGGCTGCGGACGTGGCTTAGGACCACGGGACACGCGCCTAGCCGCTGGGACCAAGGGACCAAGGGACACGCGCCTAGCCGCTGGGACTGCGGGAAGTGGCTCCCTGTCCCCCCCCCCCCAGTGGCAGGCGGGTCCTTCCTCCCTAACCCGTGCTCCCTGTGGGGAATTCCTTAAACGCAGGGGCAAGACAGTTGTCAAAGCTTCATGTGACGACTGCAGCACACAGTGTGGCCCCAAGTCACACAGCACCTACCGCCGTACGGCTCCTGACCAATAAAATGCTATCGCATGTGTGACCGGAAGGCACTCGACTTCCTTATGGAAGCGGACAGGGCGCGGTGGGCGAGCCCTTCCACGGAGCTTTAAGGCCTCCTGAAAATGCTGTGATTTGGCTCAGTCTCCTACACATCGTGTACGGAAGGCGAGGTCACCCGTCCAACACGAGACAGTGAAGGAAAGGGAAGAAGGTGACGATGCATGGGACACACACGCTGACACATGCAGGGACTGTCCCCTCGACAGAATGTGTCCGACGGGCTGTGGGCTGTGGGGACCCACCACAAAAGTGACAGCACAGAGCGCTGCGCAGGGCGTCAGAAAACGAACGGTACCCCGTGGACAGCGCGAGTCCAGCGGGACACCGCCAGCACAGGGCTGCCACCTGCGACTGCCGCCTACCGGTCCCGAGAGGCCCTCTGCGCATCAGGGAGGGAGGAGGCGCAGCGCGGTTTAGGGCGCACCGCGCGGGGCCCACGCCGCGGGAAGCGCGCACCGCAGCCCTAGGGTCCTACTTACAGGTGGGCTCGGAGGCTGATGGGGACGGAGACGCCCCTCGGCCAGCACTGCGACCTGTGGATTGCTGAGCTCAGGGGGAGGGCCAGTGGCGCTTCGTGCTACACCGAGTTCCGCTAAGTTCACAGCGTGAGAAAGTCCCCGACTGAACACGCACGCGCAGAAGGGCAGCGCGCTGGTGAGGTAGCTCCAGGGGACCGGGGATGGCGATGTGGACCTGCGCAGACGGGCGGGGCTGAGAGTGCGTGCGTGCGTGCGTGCGTGTGTGTGTGTGTGTGTGTGTGTGTGTGTGTTGGGGGGTGGGGAGCCAAGAGGAGGAGGAGCGCCCCTTGGTCCTTGTCCCAGAGCAGCAGAGGCTGGGGACCGGGCAGAGCTGTGGCTCTCGGGCTGAAGCGTGATGGCCGCCAGCGTGGACGGGACTTCCAGGGGCGGTTACTCCAGAAGAAAGGCGAGGACGCGGGCTGGACGGCGCCTCTCTGTCCCTAACGCCTGACAAGCAGAGGCAGAGCACGCGGACGGGTCACTGAAACGAGGGGAGGGGACAGCGACAGCCATCAGAACCGTCAGAACCGGCTGCCACGGAAGGACGGGAGACGCGTCGCTTAGGCCCAGGACGGGGCCTGCTGGGAGGGCAGAGCTGTGTCTCTTCTTGTCTGGGGTCTCTTTGAAAACAGACGGTCATTTTACACAGACATATCAAATTATTGTCCCTGCCTTTAAGCAATTGGTGGGTATCTTCTATTTTCTTCTATTTTCAAAATCATCAAAAACTCTTTACATTTGTCTTCGGTTACCCAGATTTCAAGTATTCTCACGTCTCAGGTACCCTAGAATCCAAAATGCCTATTTTTCGGGGAATCGCGTGTCTGACTTTAATACACTGTGCTCTTCTCTTGTGGTCAGAGATTCCGGTGAACTAGAAACAGACTTCCCCGGAGAGTCTGGAGACTGTTGTTGACAGAAATTTAATCTCCGGGGAGCTGTTCTAAAGATCTATGCTTGTTATTATAGGTTTATCAAAATGATTTGAACATTTTAGGACATCGATCATAGCGTGTGATTATCAGGCAGTGAAAGATTATGGGTACTGTAGGTTTAGTGTGTCACAAACGGTAAACTCCGTGGGACACGAGCTCGCACAGTGGATGTCTTCAGAGGCGTCAGACGTTTACCCGGAGCTGGAGACGTGCCTGCACGCGACCGAGACGGTGGCGTTGTCCACGAAAATAACTTCCGTGGTGCCATTCACCACGAGCGACGTCAGCGCCACTCCCCTCTTGTCCCAACGAGCAGCCAAAGTCGCTGTTGTCCCTCTGCAGTTCCAGAGGGATGCGTTTATTTAACAGTGGTCTCCATGAAGGTGAGTCATCGACTGGCCGTCCTGAGCCACCTGGACCGGTGGCGGGTCATGGAGAGAGAGCTGTTCACACGATTTCTACAGAAGGAACCGCGCTGTTGAAGGAGCCGCACCCGCGTTAACTCCCGATGGGGCGCTGGCTGGGATTCATCCCCTCGGACTCACGCAGAGAGCAGCTGCCCAAAATTCTGTTTTGAGGACGAAACGGTTGCACTCTGCGCCTTTTTAAGAAGCAGGCATGACCTAAGTATGTGCTCCTTTTCTCTATGATTCGTAATACCACTCCGATTTCTACTGTAATGGAAAATACGTGGCTTTCCCAATCCCCCCCGCCCCAAGCCTGATGAAGATGACACTGCACTGTCTCCCTGCTCCATGGGGTCGGCAGCCGTGGCCACCTGTGACCCAGCCACAAGTCACAGGAGCTGACGTCAGAGCTGGTGCGGCAGATGGAAGAGTGTGATCGATTTAAAAAATACATTTCTCTTAAAATAAGCAGAACGAGTTTTCAAAATCAAGGAATTTCTACAGTGGCAAAGCGATAAACTTGATTCTTCTAAAACAATTGAGTGTCATTCAATAAGTGACTTAATCTAGGGGGTCAATACAACCAAGGTTCGGGATGTGATATCTGACTTGGACAGAGTTCTCTACGTGGAATACAGCTCTGTTCATGCACCCACGGCTCCACGCACCCACCTAGCCCTCCTCCATCCACTCCCCTCACCGTCCCCCCAGCCCACCCACGGCCCCCATCATTCAGCCACCCTTCCTTCATCTCTCCACCACCCCTTCTCCCCCCTTTCAGCTGCCCCCTCCATCTCTCCATCTCCCCACCCGAACCTCGCCCACTACACTAAACTCTCCATCATCCGCCCACCCCTCCGTCATCGGGTCACCCACATCCCAGAGTCTACTGAGTGCTGAGCACAGTTTTAGGTGATGGGAAAACTCTGAGGAGGCCACAGTCCCCCCACAGGAGAGACACACAGTACACAGGACACCCAAGTACGCTGTGTTTAGTGCTGCGGTGGCCTGTTGGCACCCCAGCGCACTGAGGGACAGACGTGAGTAGGGCGGTGGCAGAGGGTTTTCCCTGCAAAGGGAGAAGGTAAGTAACAGAAAGAGCAAGGACAGGGCTGTCCCCGTGTAGCCAGGGAACACTGCGTATCCCGATACGGCTGAAACTGCATTTGGAAGAGAGATGATGACGAACACCACTGAGAAGCAAGGAGACGGATTAAAATACGGCTTATAAAAGAAATTCCGATTCTGAAATTCTATGAGGGCGGTGGTGTTCAATAATTAGAGGCAGTCCCCCGAAATAAAGTGACTTAACTTACTTTCCGCTAGCCTCGCTTTCTCCATCCTATGGAGTTCGGCTGGGCGCCAAGGAGAAGGTACTTATTCTTTGGCCATAACCCAGCGTTACTGACATTGTCGTTACTGAGGGGGGAGGAAGGGAAAGCGCCAGCGGGAGGAGAGCGATGAAACCGCGCCCCGCCCCCCCCTCGCCCCTCCCCGCCCCGCCCCGCCCCTCCCCCACACAGACCGTGAGGTGCGTGGCACTGACAGCGGTCGGTTGGTGATTCACTTTGGGGGGCGGCTTGTCAAAGGATGTGAGTTTCCACTGGAGCCACGGAGAAATCTCCGAATGTGTGTGTCTGGGGTGCATCGGAGACCCAAGTAAGACTTACAGATTAGAAATGCCTCTGAGCATAGATTTAAATACCTAGGAAAATCACTTCCCTCTTCATCTTCCCTTTTATGCCGATGAGAATAAACCAACAATACCCACTGAACACATTTTAAAAATCATCAGAGAATATTTCCACTGAAAAGAATTTGAACTCGAGGCTAGAGCCGTTTCCATTTTTATCTTTTTTTGTTCAAAGCAGCTTTCCAGTTCTTCCGATGATGCGATTACAATAATCTATTAAAATGGAGAGAGAATAAATAGCAGCTGGCGGCTTCTTGTCGCTTCTGACAAGTGCGCCCTCCCCATTGAACTGTCATTTGAAAGCCTTGACCTTTACACAGAAACTTTCACAGCATCTTTCAAAGAACTGAGACAATAACCAATCGAAACGGAAATACAGCTCTGGAGATGGGCGCGCAGCCCCGGTTTCGCACGATGGGTAACGTGCCGTGCGACGCCTAACGGCTCCTCGGCCAGCGCCTGGCCTGGGCCACCCCACGTGACCCGGATGGGTGGACCGGGCCTTTCTCCGGGTACCAGCCGCCCTCCCCCGACATGGCGCGCCCTCCCTCGGCGGCCCCGCCGGCGGTCAAGGGCCTGCCTGGAAGGAAGCTCTTCATACCTCGTCGAAATCCTCTCTATTGAAGCATAAGCCCATTTCCTCTTCTCGATCCTCAGCGCAGAGAGGGGACAGCTGGTCACCGTCCTGTATGTAATAAACCCTTCACTACCCTGAAGATGGCTATTAGGTCCGCTCCGCTCCTCCAGGCTAAATAATCACAGATCCTTTAATCTCCCTCCTTCGTCCGTAGGTGGTTTTCCGAGTCTGTAATCATTTTTGCCGCTCTCCGCAGAAGCCCTTGCAGCGTCCCAAGTCCTGGTGTGTCACCCTCCGGCCGGGCGGCGCGAGCACTCTGAGTGGCTGGGCAGCCCCAAGGCTCAGCAGTCCCGGACGCAGGCGACTACGCCGCGGGCGACACACCCGGATCGGTTTAAAAGCCTCTCTACTTTCGCTGACACGCGTCCTGCAAAACAGCCATCTCCTCCTCCCCGGACGACAGGTGAACAGGACCGTAATGATAGTAAAATCTAAACTCATGCCGCGGAAGAAAGCACCTGGACAAACACCGCTTCTCGGAGCCGCGAAGGAGCGCGATCGCGGGCGATTATGCGCAGTTCGCGTTCCGTTTGCGCAGCGTGAACCGTGCGATTCTTTATAATTACTAAGTTTCCACGTCAAATTAAAAAAAAAAAAATCCTTAAACGTTTTTGTCCCGTCCTTTTCAATATAGGGTCTAGGTCTTTTTTATTTATTTTTTATTTTTTATTTTTGGACAAATTCCAGGACCATCTTTTTAAGTTCCTAAAACAGGGGCTTGCAATCTGAGACGCTGGTAAGGGCCACCTGGCCATCCATCACCTGGCTGGCAGGTATA
>NW_011889058.1:45221-56583 GCF_000151845.1 Pteropus vampyrus | reverse complement strand
TATTTTCAAACTCAAGGATTTTCACACTGGTAAGGGCCTCGCCTACAGAAAGGGAAACATTTTAAATCAGAATCTACACATGCCTTTAGAGCCATCCAACGAGTATTCACTGAACACCTTCTGAGTGCACAAAACATCCAAGATGTTGATTCTGAGTTATTCCACACCTACACGCAACAGAAGGCCAGCCACAGAAGCGTTGAGAGTATGCTTCCTCAGTAGAACCGGGGGAAGGAACCTTCTCAAAGGAGCGACCTGGACCTTTGAGTTTGAAAGTAGGGATACCATAGGTGCCAGCCACTTTAAAAAGTCTCAGCCCTTTGCATTGCTGTAATCACAGAGCATGAAGGCAACAAAATGCCTTCTGATGGGAGATCTCGTTTTTTTTTACTTTTAAAAAACTATCCCTGTTTTTTGACTATGTACTAGTTGGTAAAGTGATACAAACGTGGCAGTCTCCAGAACAGGAGCCTGAAATCTCTTCTAACCTGTTACTCTGTGTGTGTGTGGGGGGGGGGGGGAGGCCTTCCCTGTTCTTCCTTGTTTAGAAGTGAAACATTGTTTCAAATGTGGCAATTTCCTTTTATTCTTGAAACAAGCAAACTGTAACTTGCAAAATAGAAGAGGATAAAGCATAATTACTATTCATACCATATTAATGTAATATAATTATCTTGAAAGCAGACAGAATCTTATGAATATTTAACAATAACAGCAACAAAATGCCACAAAGTGTTTATTCTAATGGACACATAAAAAAAACTTCAAAGAATGAAGTAATTTTTTTCTCTGTTTTAAAGTGACAAATGGCTGAAGCTTGACAACTGAAGCGTTGCACAGGTGAGAGACCCAGTTAAGCCAAAGAGGATGTGGAAGGTGACAAATGCCTCCTCTCAAAAACAGGCTGGGAGAGTCCCGCCCCGCTGCACAGTGAGCCCCGCGCCTTGGGAAAGGGCCGAGGGGGACCAGCAAACCCCCAAGGGGAAGGCCGGGAAAAGAGCTGAACCCTCAGTTAGCTCGATGGCCGACCGGATGTGGCTGGCTGGATGTGGCCTCTCCAGGAGTTCAGTCATCGTTGGCGATGGAGACCCAGTCTTCGCCAGGACAGTGCGGGTGTGCAACCCCAGACGGCAGAGCAGCTCGGCGGAGGAGGCCTGACCGATGCGGGACCCCGCAGCAGCGCGGGGCAGGGACAGGAGCCCCAGCCCTGCTCCCAGGCCCTGCGGACGCGCGGTGAGCCCGGCTCCAGAGCGTGGTCCCCGACGGGGATGCTCGGCGTGGGGACAGGGTGCCCAGTCCTGCTACGCGAAGAGGGCACATGACGGCCTGGGAAGCCAGAGCTTCGGACCGCGCACGGACCCCCAGAGTCCCCGCGGACTCTGACTGCACTGGACCCGGCCACGCGCAGCCGGCGGCCTCTGCGCGCTGTCCACCTCAAGTTCAAGTCAGAGGGGTTTGAGATCTTCACAGTGAGGAAAGGAGGGCGGAGGCCAACACCGGACGGTCAGTGACAACGGGTAACGCGTCCGACCTCCGCGAATCCCTTTAAAAGGCTTATTTTACCTAATCTCGAAAGAACGCGATGAACGCTGTACAGTTTTTCACCTTCCTCCCGCAGATAAGGGCGCGGGGTTTCAGACTGAATGATTTCCTCGCGATCACTGTTCCAGGAGCTGGTGGGAGGCATCCGTCCGCCCACTCGTTCCACAAGCAGAGCAGGTGCCAACGCTGCTCAAGGGCGACGCTGGCGAGAAAGAGGACGCGCTGCCCGCTCGTGGGACGTCGGGTCTAGAAGCGCAGGCAGGCTAGAACCGCCAACCGCGTGAGGGCGTGAGGGAAGTCGCCAAGAATGGACGAGGGACTGAACCGAACGTAGCGACCGTCCTTCGGGAGGCAGCGCGTGGACCGAGAGCGTGGACAGCGCGTGCCGGGGAGGGAGCGCAAAGCGTGTCTAGGGAGAGGACATGGCCCGTACGAAGGTCCTGGGGCTGGAAACGCCTCCTCCTGCTGACACGAAAGGTGTCCCGGAGGCCGTCAGGGCGGCGACAATCCCTGTGTACACGACGTTAACCCAGGACAAAGGGAGACACTGATCACAGGACAAGCCCGCACTCCTGGCCACGCTCATCGCCCGACCACGCCCATTACCGCACTCCTGGCCGCCCTCATCACCCCGGCCACGCCCAGCGCCCGACCACGCCCAGCGCCCGGCCACGCCCAGCGCCCTGGCCACACCCAGCGCCCTGGCCACACCCCTCCTCTGCTACACTAACCGGAAGGACTCCTTGCTTGGGAGCCTACAGCGCCAGAAACAGACTCTTGCCCGCACACCCATACGCGTGAACGACCACGAACATTCTTCATCCATAAATATCTACTATTAGAACACAGAAAATGAAATTAAACATTTCAGGTGCTCAAAATTCCCTCTTCCAATTGCCTCCCTTCAAAAAAAATGTATAATGCAATTACTCCAAGCTCAATTAAATACCCTTAAAGATGTTGCAATACTTTTTAAAAAAGGAATTAAAACTTCTAACGTTAAAGACAAACATGGATAAGTAAAAGAAGAAAAGGAAAAATCATTGAATTCAAGAAATGGAAGAAAAATATAAAAGTATCTTTGAAATGAAGACTAATTTTCAAGTAACGAGAAAATGAAATTCAAGTAAAAATGTAATAAAGGATGTTGAAGAAAGGCAGAAAATAAAGAGAAAATTAAAATGAGTTAAAAAGTAAAAAGTGTCGGAGAGAAAGTATTTAAAATGGACAGCAGGAGCTGTTAAGAACAACCAAACACAGAGCAGAACTAATCTCAACAACTCTAGAAGAAGACATTCTAGAAACGAACAGAAGACGGACTTACGCCGAACCTGGCATAACTGACCCAGAATAGTCTTCTTGGAGATATAGCCTGTTAAAGCTATTAGATTTTGAAGATAAAAATGTCCCCAGGGCTTCAAAGCAGAAAAATCAAGCACCTTCCAAGAGCAGAGAATTAAATTAACACCAGACTTCTCAAAAGCAGCATAAAAGCAAAATAATCATAATAATAAATAAATAATAAGAAATAATAATAATAAGGCGTACTTTCATGAAAAAGAAAGAATGAACCAAGCATTTTGTAAATAGCCAGGCTGTCATTTGACAATGAAGACTATAGAACAATGGTTTAAATTTGTAAAACTGGAACCCTCCACACCCGTGCTGTCTTCAGCAGTCTGCTGCAGGATGCTCTCTGTCCATCCAAGAGGTGACATGAAAAATCCTGCAGCAGAAATTAATGGAGTTACAGGGAAAACCAGGACGAACACAGAGAGGGGGATCGGACGGAGGAATAACAGGGGAGCGTTCTGCGTTCAGCACGTCTATTTGAATTGCCTTTTAATGTCTTTTACTCATTTTGCTATTTATTCTTATCGTAATAATCTGTAGTAGCTTTGAAAAATAGGCAAATAGTAAACTTTTGCCTATCATGTAGATTAAAACGTGCACCTATGTCCTCTGTAAACTTTATGTTTTGTTTATGATTTTCATGGCAAGGATTTTAAATAGACTATAGCTTCATGGATGTATCTTATTGGCTTTTAGTCTCTTCTGCACTGTACATTTAAATCAGGTCTCCCTATTTACCTGCACATCAGGTATTTGCTTATTTTTCTGTGTAAATTGTTTTTCACCCTCAATTTTTTAATCTGCAAAGACATTATTTTAGAGTAGGATGTGAAGCAAGAATTTAACTTCACTTTTGTTCACAAAAGTAACCATTTGATCAGAAGCAGCAGCTGAACAACCTTCCTCTTCCACTTATCTGCAGTACTAAGTATGCTCACAATGACTGTATACAATGAGATCAAATATGGCGTTGTCTATAATCTATTTTATTGATTCGTTTGTCCTTTTTTTTTATCACTACTACACTGTTTCAAATATTGAAATTTTACATTACTTTTATGTTTTTTCTCTTACGAAAGTAATAAAATGAATGCATTTGTTGTGGGAAAAAAAGTAGAAAACACAGAAGCAAATGAGAAAGGCAGAAACCCTGCATGCGGGGCGTCAGGAGGCGGCCCTCCAGCTCCGTTAGCTAAGGCCCTCCAGATTTCTCACTCTATGCGCGCTTCTGCTTCTGCACCACTTTCTTTCCGTCTCCTGCTTCCTTCTCGCCCTCTTCTCCCACGAGACCTCCTGGCCTGAGGGGTCCTGCATGGAAGTCTCTGGGCCCACGGGAATGAGCTGCCTCTTCGCCACTCCTTGAGTTTCTCTCCGCGTAATTAACGTCCTCGCTTGCTTCTTTCTAACCGGCGTCCCCTACGGAGGACCCTCATGGGCTACTCTGAGTTTGGTGAGTCCTTGTTTAGGACTTCGTTCCCCCACGAGCGGGCGACTCCTGGACTGTAACTCTTCGCAGCCGGAGAATGGCCGCAAAGTGAGGTGTTAACCTGCATCGTGAGTTAATTTTGACAACACGAAGCATCTTAGATACGGGGCGTAAAGGAAACCGTGGGATTTCGGGGGCCGTGTAACAGGGGCATGACTGTACCTCCCGCAGACACGGCTCTGGGGACTGATGCCCTAGAAAGGGCAGGAAGCCTGTTCTCTTCTGTCCTGGGCAATAACAAGGACCCACTGCGGCAAACGAGCGAGGGCCCCGGTCATCTTTGCGTGGACGTGGAGGGCATAGGGATTGAGATGCAGCTGTTCGGTGTTTGCCGGGGGAGAGGATGCTTCACTGGATGTGTCAGGGCCGCCCCCAGAGAGAGGCGGAGCGCACTCGCGGAAATGGATCGGCTTCTGCAAGGAGCCTGCACGGCTGAGGGAGTAAGCGGGTTATCCCTGCAGCCGCCGTGTGCGCCATCCGAGTGAATTTAGAACCGTCTCAGAAGGAGCCCTACTGGGGCTGTTTAGGTCCGCCATTACAGTAAATGAAGATTCAGAATTAGCAAACGCATTCCACTTAATTAGCAGCATTAAATAAGTACTACCAAATGTACAGTACCGCTCCTCCTGAAATGAGAAAAATAGCTGACCCTGAAAAACATTGTATTTATTTGCTTTTTTATTTGTTTACTTTTCTTATCTTTAGAAAACTGTTAAAACAGCCTCCGAGTAAAAGATAAACTGCGATGCAGACAAGGATAGCAAATACCTTTGTCTTAAAAAAAAAAAATTAAAAAATATATATATATATATGTGTGTGTGTGTGCATACACAAATATACACATTACATATCAATAGATATGTTACAAATATCTATTATCTATCTATCTATCTATCTATCTATCTATCTATCTATCTATCTACCTACCTACCTACCTAATCTATCCATCTCTATCAAATACCTGGAGATTGATACCCTGCAGGCATTAAAGGAAAGGACAGGTTTTGCAGAAGATGCTATAAATTTTTTTCTTTTCTTTCTTTCTTTTGACGTGATTTTCAAATTGCACCTAACTCTGATGATTTTCAGTATTAACCAGAATTCCCAGAGTTGGAGTAAAGGGCTGACAGAATCCTTAATCAAATTTCCGGAAAGAAAGACAAAGCGAGAGGCTGGTAAGGGAGAAGATGCAGAGAGGGCCATGGAGAGAAGAGAAATTGATGAGGGCATCTTTCCAGGGACGCGGGCCCGGCCAGCCCGCGAGAGCTCATTTCCGCGCCTACGTTGGGAGTGCTGGTGGCTTTGCATCCTGAGTGTTTGAATTGGAATTCTCACACGCAGGGAACACTGCGGAAACAGCTTCGTTTTCAAAGTCGAACAGATAAATGCTTCTGGAACTCTATCTCTGTGTTTTGTTCCTCAGCGAATCTGCTCAAGGACCCCGAAATTAGCCTCCTTGTATGTGCGAACCTTCCGTAGCATCGGCCACCCCGAGTGTGGTCAGACAGGAAGGGTTTGGTTTAGTTTCTCATTCTTTTGTCTAGATTATTTTCAGTCGATCGTATAAATTTTCAGTCTATTCTGTGTAGAGAGATCAAATGTGAACAAGAAAAAGAGATTTTTAAAAATAGGAATTTTCATTTCTTTATTCAACTATGTGTTAATTGTTTTCCTTACACTCAATAATTACATATAGGATATTGTTTTACCTCATGGCAGGAAATGAAAAGGCAAGGATGGCTCAGGAAATCATTTGTTCTAGAATTCTGGTGACTATTATTGCCAAAGCAAAAACCAAAACATTTTGACTGAATCATGGTCTGACAAACTGGGACCAGTTATTCTGAGCTGGGTGGCAGACTGTGGCCCTCAAGCCACATCTGGCTGACTGCCTACACTTGTCAATAAAGCTTTATTGGAACTCAGCCGTGTCATTTGTTGGCACAGGGTCGACGGCTGTTCTCACGCTACAGCAGCAGACAAGACCGCCTACCCTCGGTTGTGAGGGTGGGACCCCGTGGACATTGGGAACCCCAGGCTGCCACCAGGGAGAGGACTTGGTCTAGAAATAAATGCCTGTCCTCAGATGACAACGGTCACACCAAACCAGCTGCCCGTGATGGATGCCACGCCTGGCAGCCGAGATATGACGAAGTCTGTCACAAACATGCTCGCCGTTCCTTCTCACCGCAAGCTCCGGAAGCGGGCGAACCTATGAGTCTGCGCTGAATTGTGAAAACGCGTCCCACGCAGGGTCCCCAGCCCGTTCGTCTAAGATCTGAGTCTCCGAAATCGGGCCGTGACCCCGCGGGGGTCTTTGTGCGTGTGTTTGCTCTCGTTCTTTGTAAGAGACATGAAAACAAAATCTCACTCCTCGATAAACCATAGAATCTAAATTTGACAGGAGGAAAAATTAGGATTTTCATTTCCTTCTTCTTGGGCAATGTGCACACCCAAACGGACGTTCTTTGCGGGCAGAATATGAGGCAGCGAGTTTGTGTGGCCGAGGGCTGTGTTGAATTTTTACTCTTAACTAAGCATGCAAGATGAGCACCAAAATCATTACATTTATGTGTTTTTAATGGCTCGTCTGGGTTGTTTTGTCCATAGCTGGTGACTGAGCTGAGCGCCGGCCAAGTTTTTTAGAATTCACACAGCTCTGTTTCAACATAATAATTTGACAATACCTGGGGCTTCTGCCATTACCGTAGGTTGTATTTTTGAGTCTAACAGCGCATCAGCATAGCAATCAGCTGGCTGGGTTTCCTCTCCAACCATTTCCTTGTGTTGGAATGAAGGGCCCGCAGGTTCCCGCTACGCCCGCGGGTGGAGAAGGGGGGGCGGCTGGGAGCGCGCGCACAATGCTTCATTTTACCCGAAAAGACCACCCGCCTTTGAGAGGGCCTGTCGCCGGGAGTGAAGCACATCCTGTCGCTCGCAGCCTGGCTGCTCCCTGTCGCTTCCTGCTGAAAGCCCGTTGGTGCGGCTGCTCGGCGAGTCAGCTTCGGAACTGGCTGCTGCTTCTGCTGCTGTCCAGAGAAGCGAGACGCAGCCAGTTCCGTGCTGGTAGAGGCCCCTCGGACGCAGAGACCCGGGGGAAAGCCGCGCTAGCTTGGCAGAGCTGGGAAATTCAAAACGCTTCCTTTTTATCGGAAAACACACTTCTCGGTCGCCAGCGCCAGTCACTGGCTCCTTCCCTCGACATCTCTCTGACTGTCACAGTGTTTCTGCTCCGGGGGTCGGCGACCTCTGGTCGGATTTTCGTGGAAACCTAAAATTAAACGGGCTTCCCTTAGTCATCTCAAAATATGAATTGCCTTATTCGTCTTTTAAAGAGAAGAAGTCACAAGGAAATATGAACAATTTGGGGAAATAACATCGAATCGATTATAAGAAATGTTTTGTGATTTTAGTACTCGATACACTGCAGATTGTTACTAAGCACACACGTGTTTGATTTCACATACTCGACATTTCAATGTCAGCAACATGGAAGGGAATTTCCAGCTTTCCTGGGAAAAGGCTAATCATTGTTTTGAACGTGTATGTTCTTTTGCTAAATCTATTTGGCTGTGAAGAAGTCACATAAGGAAAGTAAGGGCCGTGCGGTGATTCCCCACAGAGGTCACGTTTTCTCTGATTTGCATTTACTTCATCATCTCTAATGGCTTGTCTCCTCCCTCCCAGCCCATCAGGAGCAGCGTCAGCCGGAGCTTATCCCTGATTGCAGCCGACCCCGGTCCCCAGCCAGGTGCCAGGTACAGTCCCCACAAAAGCAGATGCCCTTACGCTAACTAAGGAGGTCAGTGACTCTCACTTGTGAAAACAATTTCCAGGGAAAGAGGAAAGGAGATACACGTGTGTGTGAGAATACACGTCGGCTCTCGCTGTCACATAGGCGTGGAAGGACACGTTCGCCAACGTGTACACACACAGTTGTCCCAATGGAAAGCAAATCAGATGCTACTGACAGCTTTGGGAAATAATAGGAGGGTTCCATTTTCCGAAAAGTCGTTGCTAGAACTGTTATTATAGAATTAGTGAGACAAATAATGAGCCCTCTCCATTACCATTACAAAAAGCCATTGTTACGTATAAAAATGTTTTTAAAAACTGGTTCGATTTTCCCTCCGGTTTGATACAGTCCAGCGTACAGGGAAACGAATAAGCTTTGTTTTTAAACGGTGTTTGCAATAATCATTCTAGAGTAGGTGGGTGGTGGTTTCTTTGCAATATGTTTATGTTTATGTAAGTCTTTACGAATATTTATGTTCTTTGTTTATGTGTGTGAGGGCTTGCTGAGCAATATAGCTTACATTAATGCTTAGTCCGTTTTTGTTGAGAATTTCTTAAATGTTTTCTAAAAAGACCATTGTGTTTGAAGCTCCTTCATCAATCTTGGGTGATCCTAAAATAACTTCATGGGTTTGAAATTGGAAAAATCAATCCCAATATTGTTTGTTTGTTTTTTTCCTATCATTTGCAAGGTACCAGATTTTATGCTAGTTTGGATATTTTTAGTGTTTTTGCAAATCGGTTTCGGTTTTATTGTGACTATGTATTTTAAACTGATGTAGAAAACCTGTACAATATTACTCGTTACTCTATATGGACAAAAAAAAGCGTTTCCTGTGTATACCCCAAACCTGAGAGGAAACTTAAACCAGTAGAAATAACTGTTTAAATCAGAAGTTTTCTCATCCGATATTTTGTTTTCCAAACATGTTTTATAGGTGCTGGCACATTTGGATGAATGTTTTTTATAGCACTCTCTGAGTAGCTAATTCCCTCTTCATTTTTTTTTTTTTTTAATATTGCACCTTCGAGCGTTTTTCTCTCTGCCATTTTCAGATCCAAAAAGCATTTGGCTGGCGCTGGGCGAGCGCAGGTACCTGGCGCGGCTGGGTGGCGGGGATGGGGGTGGCGGGAGGGGCCCCGCTCGCTCCAGCGCGGCGCCCTGCGCGCGTCCTTGATCCCTGCCATTTCCAGCGGGCCGGCGCGTGGTTCAGGCCACCTCTGTGCCCGCAGGCCGAGCGAGGCGGGCGTGCGTGAAGACCGTCCGGTTCCTTGCCTGAGTGTGGCCACGTGCTGGGACTGCGCGCAGAGGCGTTCCTGGCGAACCCCGGGCTGGGACCGGCGGTGGCACCTCTCGCAGAGGAGGAAGCCCCGCGGGGCGAGCGCAGGAAGCCGGGCGCACGGCGGGGACGCGCGCTGGACGGAGCCGCGGCGGCCACTAGGTGGCAGCGCAGCTCCCGAGGCGCGGGAACTGGGGTGCAGGGGGCCGGGTGGGGGGCCCGGGGGCCCCAGCTGGAATCCCCGCACCCCTCCCGCAGCAGGGCCCGGGAAGGCGCTGCACCTCGTCCTTGCTCCCCATGCCAAGTGATCGAAGCCTGTGTTTTAGTCGTCTAAGGTGAATAAAGTGCAGCTCTTGGCTGGGGGGCCGGGGGCGCAGGCCGGGGCTGTCGCAAATGGTGCGGCCCCTCATTAGGGAGTGAACATCGCGTCCACACGGAGCCGGCCATCACCTGTCTGTTACGGGGGTCTGGAGGGAGGCGATGGCTTTGATGGGTCTGTAGTCAGATTTTTATTGGGGGCCTTTGACTACTGATTTTCTAAATTGACTTCTGAAAAATACTTGTTTAGGTATGTATATACGTATATATGCACATGTGTGTGTATATGTACACATATGTGTATATGTACACATGTGTGTATATATGTATATGTGTACGTGTGTATATAGATATATGTGATTTGAGAAATTTGTACTCTATTGTACTATTGTACTATTTTTTGCCATTTTTCTTTCTCTTGAAGAAAAAGGGTTGAACAAGTAGATGAAATAGATATGCATATACGAGTGAAGGATAGTTACTACAATTTTCTTGGAAGGATTCATTAGAAGGATTACTTTAAAACCTGTTTGAAGTGATCGTATATTCCAGGCAGTAAGGAGGTGCTAATTTGTTTTTTACTTCAATAATATCTTAGAAATTTAGCAGTCTAAAGGCCCTTCAGTGTTCCTTATTAAGTATTTATCCTTTGATAACTTTTTAAAGAAAATCCCTAAAATTTCATCAGTACCTTTCTTAGGCGGCAGACGTTCTGTGCTCATAATTATGTGAAGAGTGGGTACCACTTACATCACCTAAGGTATGCCAGCGTCATTAAGAGAGTCAGCAAACTCACGGCTGTTTGCGAACCGCGATAATATGGTAAATAACATGCTGTGAAAAAATATGATAGCTAATAAAACAGTAAATGCAACACTGCATGTAAAATGTAAAGCCATAGTTTACCACACATCTGACCCAGAACCCTAAGACACTTTCGCTATGAGCGGAGTCTATTGAACTTCACACTTGTCTATGCCTCATGGTGTCCAGGCTTCACAAATGCTTTCAATGCACGAAAATCACTGACGGAGTTGCCGCCTGACTAGGTGGCCCTTTTGCAGTTTTTGACTTGAGCTGATAACACTCGTTCTGCCTCAAAACCATAAACTGCGTGAAATATATTACCTTCAATTATTTATTTAAAAAGATAAGATAGCCTGGTTGGTCTTATTTTTTACAGCCGTGAAAAACTTGCGTAGAACGGTCATGAGCCGAAGCGTTGGCCCTGCGACGCATTCCACACTTCAGGCCCTCACTGCCGCGAGGGCTCCACGTCCGAGGTCCCCCAGATGAAAGGGGTCTCTTTGGTTGCGTGGTGACACCTGTGCGTGTGTCTGCGGCTGGTGCTGGCTCACGTCTTGGTAAACATCCCTTTGAAGTTTCTTAGCTAATGTAAAATAATACAATTTTTACTTTTATGTTTCATCTTTTTGAAAAAACGTTTTTATCCGAGCCTTGCTTAGGAGCTCGAGCGGCGCTTTCCCGCGCTGCCAATCGCAGCAGCCAAGGGGATCGCCCGAGTGACCGCGAGGCTACCGAGGGCTCCGCAAATGCGAGCTCTGTCCAGCGCAGAGCGCAGCCTGTG
>NW_011889058.1:42946-43996 GCF_000151845.1 Pteropus vampyrus | reverse complement strand
CCGAGCCTTGCTTAGGAGCTCGAGCGGCGCTTTCCCGCGCTGCCAATCGCAGCAGCCAAGGGGATCGCCCGAGTGACCGCGAGGCTACCGAGGGCTCCGCAAATGCGAGCTCTGTCCAGCGCAGAGCGCAGCCTGTGACCTTCAGTGGACAATGCCCATTTGGGGAGATGTAACGTGTACGAATCGCCGACCCACGCACGCGCAGTTTGTGGTTTGTGGGCGCTCTGTCCACGGAACCGCCACCGGCCACAGGCTGAGGCTGTGCGTGGGATCCGAGCCGCGACGCCCTCTGAGAGATCCTGCCTCCTCCCCCGGGCTTGCCCGGGCCTCTCCCAGCCTATCTTCTGCCGTGACCGTCAACGAAACCAACACGAGAATGCACGCCACGTGACCTGCAATTGGCTGCATTTGCCACTTGATCGGCAGCAGGCAAACAGTCGTGGCATTTGGGCTGTCTGTGCCGGTACCAGAGGCAGCAGCGCAGTGATTTGGATGTCACCGACAGTCCCCTCTGTGCCCGTGGTCAGTGTGAGGGTCGTGGCCTTTAGGCTGAGGAACAGGCAAGGAGAAAGCTGGGCCGCACGGGGCTGCTTCTCTCGGTCCCGGAGTGAGACGTCAGTCGCTGGGAACTGCGGGATCCGGGCTCGCGACTGCCAGGTGCCTGCATTCTGCCGGCGCGGTGACCGACGACCGATGACCGCTGGCTCGGACAGCTAGCCGTGCTGAGAACGCTCCAATTCTTTCTGAAGACTCATTATCTGGGGCGGGGAGATGAGCAGAATATGTGTATTGAAAACATGGTTGCTTCTCTACTCACACGGCACCGTGCCGTGCGCATGGAGACGTGCCTGATGATCAGCAGAATCGCGTCCCTCTCCCTCTGTGGACGCGCTCAGCACAGATGCAAACCGAAAACCCTGATTGCTCCTAATTCCATCAGCCAGCTGACTCTTCCAGCCACGGCGCCCGGCAATGCCCGGCACGCGCGGGGCCCGTGTCATGCATGACATCCTTATCAACGCAGACACAGCTACATCAATTGTTTGCCAA
>NW_011889058.1:35339-41151 GCF_000151845.1 Pteropus vampyrus | reverse complement strand
CGCCCTCGCTGGGCAGAAGGTTAGACGTTTGCTGAGTTTGCCACATCCTGAAAGCTATCAGCCTTGAATTCTGGAATTTTAGGGTTTTACACGACATGGCGTGACTGTTTTCACAGAAGACGCTCGACCCCTTTGAAACTCTTCACGCAGCTTGGCAAGGACCGTGGGCTCTGCTGTCCGGGGTGGCGTCAGCCGGAGCGCAGTGAGCTGGGCGTCAGACACAGTGGGGCTGATGTGGCTCCTCCAGGCCGCGAAACTCGGGAGAACAGCGCCTCCCAGGTCTACTCGATAAATATTTGCAGCAATAGACGAGGTGCAAATCTGTCTTATTTTGTATGCGCGAAGTAGCAACCATTTAACTGTTAACTCTGTTTTAATAGTGCCTTGAGATGAATTTAAGAAAAACACACTTCGAATGACACATCAGTGTCATACACAACAAATAATGACGGCGCTTCATCGGTGGGGAGATACATCAGAGCCGCTGGGAGCGGAGTGCATGGAGGCAGGCCTGGGCTGGGCTTGTGTTCACACGCGTTTATCTCTGTGCATATTTATATATGTGCAAACGCGTGATGCTCTGAGGAGAGAATCATCTTTCTCAGTTAAAACCCTCGTTTATTCAAAATAGAAAGAGAAGCTGGTGATGGCATACTGAGAAAGTTAACCTTCATCTTCTGCCTCACCTAGAAAGTGTAAAAGTTTTATCACTTTTTTAATGTCAAATGAATTTATTAACATTAGAAAAATGTATTCTTATATCCCTATAAATATTTTAACGATATAATGGTATGTACTAATGGAGAACATATGTTTTTGTGTGTATATAAAAATGTGTAAATAATGCACATATATAATATATAAATATGTAATGATATATTTTATTACACATTATATTATCTATTATATATCATATATTATATTTATAAATAATGTGCCTATGTGTAAATATGGTGTGCATATATATGAATTTGTGTATTGCGATAGATATCATTTTGTTTATAATTTACTTTTACTAAAGAGTAAAAGTAAAATATGTAGTGAAAAAAACTGATACAACTCTGAAAATAGAAATTTAAAAATGGATCTAAAGTGAAACTGGGGACACAATTCAGAGCTCCGCGGTGTCCAGGGGCGAGGCGCGGGGTTTGAATGGGCAGAGCAGGGCGGAGGTCAGGGCGGTGAAAACATGACCCCGCGACGATGGATGGGTGGGTGTCCTCACACGCTGGACTAGACCCGGAGCCAACGGCAGCGGGGAACCGCAGCCCAGACACCGGGCCGCGCGCGAGCGACGATGACGTGCCAGCGTAGACCCACGACTGTGCGATGCGCTCCACTCTGGCCGTGCCAATGGTGGGGGGTCGTGCGTATGAGGGGCCGGGCTGTAGGGGGATCTGTGCCTCCCTCTCAATTTGCTGTAAGCCTAAAACTTCTCTGAAATAATAGAACCTTCCGAAGCTTAAAGCAGCTCAAAAGATAGTCTTTGAGTCCATTTGGAATGCGTTCGAGGTAGATTTCGTGGCCCTTCCTGGTCACCTGCGCGGTTGGCGCCGCGGTGCGCCCAGGCTGCGCAGGCGCCTGGGCGGGCGGGCGGCCACTCTGGGCGGGGCTGTCCTACACGGTGAGACGCGCGGGAGGACCAGGGGTCGGAGGGGACGTGGCCTCACTTTCAGGGGCTGGAGACTCGGTTCGGAGTCCCAGTGGATGACGAGGGGCAATGTCGTCTTCCGTCCCTTCTTGCCATGTCTGCTCCACGTTATTCTGAGTCTGTGACGTTATCAATAGACAACCAGGCCAACGGGGACACCTGGACAACAGGCGCTGCGTCACCTTGACAGCACCCCGACAGTGTCTTCACCTGTCACGTGACGAGGTAAGATAAAGGGCCTCCCCAGGGTGGACGCGAGCATCCTGTAAGCTGCAGCGCGGGCCTGGGCGCAGGGTGTTCGGAGCGCGCAGGGTTCCCGGGGAGCAGCGTTCCTGTGAGAACCGCCTGTTTGCCTTTGTCCCAGCAATGACAAGACTGAAGTCGCTCATCGATGTGTGGGATCCTTGAAAGATGGCACAGAGCTCGCCAAGTGCGCGGACAGGCTGGGGCTTACCCAGGGGCGGCTGGGCTGTGAGGGCGGCTAAGACCTCTGCGTTTCTCTTGGGTTGAGATGGGTGCCACGCTCACGGTGGCCTCGCAGAGCCCGTGCCGCCCGCGGATCTATGACCCGGCTCGCGCGGGCGCTCCACGCCAGCCATTCTATCCCTTGTAATGACGCCGAATGACCCAGTATCTTGTCAAATGAAATTGAAATCCGCAGCGAGGCAGCACTTCTGCTATTAAAATGATTTTCCCTTTGTAATGGAGCACTGCCGGTCCAACCGTTTGTGAATCGCAATTAAAATCTGCAGCCGGCAGCACTTTTGCAATTAAAACTGGCATTTAAAAAAAAAATTCTGCACCACTCTAGATAATTAGATAGGAACTAAAATGCCCATTTATTACGCATATGGACATGTATGAGGAAATAATTTGAAATTTATTATTCAAGATATTCTCTTTTTAATGAGGAATATGCTAAATGCTATGGCAAAACAAATTGTTTTCATATTCCATATGATCGAACCCACTTTAAGAACTTGGTATTAGATATTTAGTCACCAGTGTTTTGGTTTTTTTTTAAAGTTTTTATTTTTACCACTTTTTTTTACTCTTTGTATTAACAGTGAACTATGATGGCAATAAAGTTGTTGGAACTCAAATAACACGTGGCCGACATTTATCTTAGGGCATCAGTCAGACGAGGATTTTAATTTGCTCCTCATTTAACCACACTTTCTCGATCTGTTTGTAGTAGAGTTGTAATTAAATTTTGCTGGTGAAAAGTTTCAAGAAACATGAAAATTGATTTCATTACGTGAAGGTATTTAAAAGTACAGTTCTGGAATACTTTCCCAGAGAGGCCATGATGGATGACAGAGGGACACCCCCCTCCCCCCGTGATGGTGTCTTTCTCCGTGGTGACGAGTCTCCGTCTGCAGGAGGAGACGCTGAAGCCGTCGCTCTTGATGACGGTCCTTGGGCTCCGATGACTTGCAGGTTTCTGTTTTCTGCTTCGCGCGTTTATGAGGACTTGGAGCGCTCCCGGACCGGGGCGCTGTTTATTTCGCACCAGTGCAGAAATCCGCGGAGCTTCGATTTCAACTTCACGTTTTCACACAGTCGTTTCTCTTCATCTCATCATGCAGGTGAAGTCGCACTGCAGGTGTGACTTCCCGGGTCTGGTCCTCGAAGGTAATGCAGAAGCGGGTTGTGGACAGCTCTGCGGTTGGTGGGCCAGACCTGCCCCCAGGGGACACCACGGCCTCCAAGCCGAGCGCCCCCTGCTGTTCACTCTCCAGCTTCCGATTCCTGCACTCACTTGTGGCCACACAAGCAAGTCATCTTGGCGCCCCGTTTGTCTGTGCGGGCGTTGGGCCGGGGGTCCCCAGGGATTCGCTCTGCTTCTACAGGAACCTGAGCAGAGTTTTATCTGTGCCCCGTATTTGCCGGAAAGGGAGGTATTTTTAGATAGGTGCCTCCGAGTAATCCCATAGGAAGTTGCTCAGAACCCTGGGTTTAGGTGCATTTGTCTCTGGGGGGGCACTTAGGGACAGACAGGTGGGCAGCGAGGAATTGGATGAGTGCCATACAGAGCAAAAGAGGGTGCCAGGACGAAAACGAACCCCGAGCCTACAGGCGGTGGGGACACAGCTACCGACAGCCATGGAACGAGGTGCCCTGAGCCCCTGCAGAAGGCTGCCTGGCTATTCCAGGCCCGTCCCTCTCGTGAAAGTTCCAGATCTCACAATGCCATCGTTGGCTCAACAGCGCAATTAGGCGGCACGCGGGGGTGCAGCGCCCGCTCCCACTTTGCGGGCCAGGTGCGGGCATCGCCGGGGCGGATGACCGCGGGGGACAGCACTGTGCTCCCGAGCCGGCTCCCCGTGACAGCGGCGGGCCGTGCAAGCATTTTTTCACCCTGGTTATCTTATCTCGCTCTGAATTTACAGAATTAGGAATACAAGGCATAATGGCGAGAACGCCAATTCCCTGATTTACTAAATCTGTACATTAGCGTGGAAATAGATAGTTTGGTTCCTAAGTCTCATTTCATCATGTTCACTTTCGTTACTGAAGAGACCTCCAGGTTTACAGTCGCACTGAGGTGTAACTCGCACCGCGTAGAGGTCACCCGTGGACAGTGGACACTGCGGTGTTTCAGTGTATCCACAGACGCGCCACCTCTGCAATCTAACTCCGGGACATTTTGGTCACCCCCAGAGGGACCTCATGCGCCTCTGCTGGCGCCCCGCCCGCGACCGGCCCCTCCCACCCCGTCTACTTCCCGCACCCCGATTTGCATATTCCAGACATTTCATAGGAAAGGAGGCCTAAGTGACTTTCCTGTCATCTCTTCTGTCGCTGTATTTTTCCTGAGCCTCCAGTTTGATTCCCACACGGTCGTCTTTTCCTAGCTCTGCTCCTTCTCCTAGGAGGCCGGCGCGGCTACCTCCTCTTACTGGGGTTCACCCCCGGGGCGTCACCCCGCGTCAGCGGTTTGCTGGTGTTTCCCTGTTTCTAACACGTGGGGTCTGGTCCACCCCGGGAGGCAGACGTCCTGGGTGCGGGCGGAGATGCGGGCCTGGCCGAGGGGTCCAGCAGCTCCGGGCGTCCCTCGGGAGGCTGGCCCCGAGCCCCTGCAGAAAGCCGCCCGGCCATTCCAGGCCCGTCCTTCGCGTAAAAGACCACGCAGCCGTCCAGACGTCCTCCTCGCAAGGCATTCGAATTTCAGACAGTGACGGCAAACGATTTGGAGCGGAAGGAACACGTCTAGCAGAGGAAATCACGAAACGTGAGGCAGGGGCCGCTTAGCACCGCCCTGGGGCGTTCCGAGCGGGAGCGGGAGCCGCTTAGCATCCGTTTAAAGCAAGGCTCGTTTCTCTCGCTTTCTCTGAAGGAAAAGGAAGGGAAGGGCGGAGTCGGGCGCAGACTGCGCGCGCGTTTGCGCGACCTCCGAGGCCGTGGGCGTGAGCCAGTGTGGACGCTCTCGGCTCATCAAATTTCTATCGATACTAATTTACTGGTATCAATAATGACCGTTTCCCAGGGGACGGTGTTCCCAGGCCGCGCGCTCCTGATGGCTCCCCGCGCTCCCCGGAGGCGGCGTCAATCAGACTGACTGCTGCTCTCAAGCTATTGACAGTTATTAAAAATGACCTTGATGTAATTTCATGCCTATCGAAACGCGGAGCATATGCCGAGGCTTATGAGAACCGGGCAAGGGGAGAGGGGAGGCCACCGCCCCGAGCCGTGGGCAGGGCTGTGCCGGCCGCCGTGCTCACTGGTTCCCCAGACGCTGGCTCTGGCTCCTCCCCTGCCCTGCGGAGCCCCCGCCCTCCCAGGGGAGCTGCTGGGGGCCCTCGTGTGCTTTGCAGAGAGCTGTGATGGCGCATCTGAACGTCCACAGCTAACTGGCTAAAATATCAAGAGCACACAGGACCTCTGCGCACGGGGCCCTGCTGGTCAGTGCGGGCGGGGGCGGGGGGAGGGGTAGCACGACCCGGGGGGACACCCACGTTCCCGGGGTACACCCGTGCCCCAGCGCATAGAGGGCAGCAACTCACGCTCTCCCCCACTTCCTGCAACATCCTCAGGCCAAGCTCAGCTCCACTGTTAAAAGTTCGCTTTGCTCTGGAGCTGCCTACGAAAACTGGGCGGCAGTGCTAACAGACGGGCCTCGTGTGCACACTGGAAAGGGGACAGTGTGAATGTTAATAA
>NW_011889058.1:23925-33564 GCF_000151845.1 Pteropus vampyrus | reverse complement strand
CCCACTTCCTCCGCCAAATAACCCTTCCAACCCTCGGTGACCTTTCTCCACAGGGGTGTCCGGACCCCAGAGAGGTGACGATCTCGTGGCAGGTCTGCAGAGGTGCGTTGGTGAATGACTAGCGAGCGGCTCTCCCGGGGTGGCGGAGCCCCATGTCGTACTAGTGACAACTGCGTGTGGTGCGTGCCACAGCTCCGACTCCCGGTGACCCGTGAGCGAGGGACATCGCAGTGTCCTGTCCTCGGCAGCCCGCTCGGCTCCTGTAGCCTCAGCCCATGGCTTCTTGCGGAGTCACTCGGCTCCTGTCCCGCCCTCCCCCTTTCTGCCGTCTCCCACCTTCCCGCACTGGTTTCTTTCCCGGGAGCCGTGCCTTCCCCTGACGTGCCCAGGGAGGAGGCTTCGGCGGCGCCGGCTGTTCTCGCCTCCGGCATTGCCTCGGGCCGAACTTGCCTCGGTGCGCCAATTAGCACGGTACAAACACTCACACCACGAGCTGCCTCAAGGTGCCAGTGTGGCATCTGTGGGCTTGTGGCCCTCCTGAACCGGCGAACGTAGCTCCCAGCAACCAGCGCCCGCCGAGCCCCCAGACCCTAGGACGACACGGGGAGCCAACCTTACGTACCAGCTTTCTATCTTCCCTAAGATTTTGTTCTAGAGCATTCTGTAACAAAAATGAAACAACGCAAAATATCGAATATCATAAATTTGTAAATTAAAAACTATAGTTTACTTTTTAGATGCCACATATAAGTAAAATCATACGGTATTTGCCTTTCCCTGTCTGACTTAGTTCACTCAGCGCGATACCCTCTACGTCCATCCACGTTGTCACCAACGGCAAGATCCTCCTCTCTATGGCTGAGTCACATTCCATTGTACACACATCTTCTTCACCCAGTCGTCTACGGATGGACACCGAGGTAGCTTCCACATCTTGGCCCTTGTGAATAATGCCGCAATGAACACACGAAATGGGACAAAAGCAGACTCACAGAAACAGAGCTTGCACCGATGGCTGCGGGGAGGCGGGCGGTGGGCGCGAGAAGGGCGAGGGGCTCGTAGTCATTGGTCCTGTGAGAGTTTGCACGGTGACGGGTTGCTAGGCTTAGCGTGGTCACCACATTGTAAGGTCTATAAGTGTCAAATCACGACATTGCACATCTGAAACCAGTGCAACATTGCATAGCAACTAGACTCAAATTAAAAAGAATTAAAAAATAAAACATTAGAAATACGGTTTAAAACCCTAACTGCGTTAGCAGTTACATTCACTTCCGGAGTCCTAAGTTGGTTCTCTTTTATTTTCAGTATTTCATCCCCGGAACCCATTTTTGTTTTAAAAAGGACTCACCTCACGCTCACGTGCATCTCCTGACCGGTCGGTGGCGCGCTGGTCATTGGCTCTCGAGCTTTCACTGCCCCTGAGCACGCGGCTGTACACGCCCAACGCTCAGAGGTGGGAAGGCCGCGCCCGTGCGGGTCAGCGGCTCCTTTCGGCAGAGGCCGGCTGAGGCTGCCATCTGAAAGAGAATTCGAACTTCGAGTTCTGGTCGTATGATTCTAAAAGGGAACTATACCTTACCGAGGGTTTACTTTGCATAAGACGCTACCTAGGTGGTATTTAACAATTGTTTTTCCTTTGAGCAAAGAACTATCACGAATGAGACAGGGAAGGAAGGCCTGAGAATCCACGAAGCGATAGATTTAGAATTCAAACAGGAATCTCCAAACTAAAACTCTTTTTTCCCCCTATAAAGATCGGTAGGAAAGGGAAACCATTATCTCTATGCCTTTGAGGTGCACATCGAAACCTCACAGGACACGCTCCCTGCTCTCGGGCCCAGGTTAACCCAGCTGCGTTGTCCCCAGGGTGTGGTCCAGTGCACCCCACGTCACTGGCCCACACCGTACCTTTGGTCTAACGCCTGTTTATTTCGAGCGTCTACTCTAGATGCTATTATGAAAACTAAGGGCGAGACAGTGAAGAAAGAAGAGAGAAATTCATGAGGGAAACAAAACACAGCGGAGGAAATCGAATAAGAAAAGAAACAAGCGAACGACGCTTTCTCTAGAATCAAAGTCCTTTAGAGGCAGGGACAATTTCTGGCTTGTTCAGCCTCTCGTGGGTCTCGCAGGTATTACGTAATAGTTGATGGATGCCATCTTCATAAATGAAAGATAGCACTGGAATATGAAATTTGAATGCCCTCTAGAATACAAATGAAGTAGCATAGAGTATTTAACTTAGTATTTCTTTAGACTTTGCCTTTAGATTAAAGAATTAACATTTACTAATATATGTTCAATGTTTCATTTTATATTACATTTCGCAAATAAGTAACACATTTGGCAACAGTTGACTTCTATTGTCTTTTCTCTTTAGGATGATTATCTATCCATCTATCTATCTCTCTGGTCATATATCAAAGTGTCACTTTTGGAACTAGATGGCATATATTCAAAATTCTAATCAGCTTGTCAAAGATTATTCATTAGTAAACAAGAGAAGGACATTTTTGGCATAATAACAGGATACCTGTTCTCCAAGTTTATGGCTCAAAAGCAAGGGTCTTGGGGCGAGATTGCCTTTTATGATAATGGCCTATATGTCATGTCGGCAATAAAAAGTCCGAGTCTCCGGTTCATGTTTCATAAGCCACTGCTTTGCTGTTTGCAGCCATCGGTGCTTCTTGAATGAATGTGTGAAATGTTGGGTCTTAAGTGCGCTTGATAATTTATCCGCATATGGCTAATTCTCGAATACATCTTGACAGAAGCTGGACTCCACCCCCTGCGCCTGGATGTCAGAGAAGAGAAGAGAAACTCATTTGTTTCTTGCACTTCAGATAATGGATCCTCCTACCTGCCCCGACGTCTGAAGTGGACGTCTCAGGTCAGCCTTCAATCATGTCTACACACTCACACACGCAGAGTTTCACACTTGTGAAAACAGCCAACATCCCTGAAATGAAGGCCGTGTCCTGAAAACTGACCAGCAGACGCGGCGTCCCCGCCGAGCCGGGCGGCGGGACTGACCGCCTGGCGCACGCGGTTAGGGGCCGTGCCTTATGAGGAGTGCTCGAGACAGAGCTGCGGTTCGAGCCCCAAAGCCCAGAAGAGCATCCGAACGCACGGCGCGTGATTCAGCGACCAGGGCGTTAAACTCCTGGGCCCGCGTCAGGGTCCTCGCCCCCCGCCCGGCCGCGCGGGACGCGTGCGCCTCAGGCACGTCTCCGCCCCCGTCCGGGGTCAGCGCAGCGGGGACTGAGCGACCCCGGCTCTTCCCGCTGTCCACAGGGTGACCCGCCCCGGCTGTAGCCGACTGGACAGCCGCGCGCACCTGCCAGCGGCCGACCGCGTAAGCGCGTCCCCTCCTGTGCCAAAAAAATAAAATAAAATAAAAGCCAGCCAATTTTGATGCGAAAGAAATATGCCCGTGACAGTTAATTTCATGAGTGAGCTAGGTACTCGGGTATTTAACCGTCAATTACAGAAATCGCAAAAAGTGACTAGGGAGATTTAAAAAAGAACCTTGTTTGGTGATGGAATTAATTTGTTCTGGAATTTAAAAAGTCCAGTTGTTGCATGTGGAAGGAGGGAGGGAGGGAGAAGGGGGGAGGAAGGACAAGGGGAAAATGGAGGTTTTTAAGACGAAGCAGCAGATTTAATGGAACCGGAAAGTAAATCTGTGAACTGGAAGGCAGATCAGAAAAAAAACCACAGTGAGAAACAGAAGAAAAAGAGAAAAATCGAAACCAGAAAGATAAAACTGCAAAGTCTAACATCAGTGTCCCAGAGAACTGGAACAGAGGCTAAAAGCTGGTAATAATAATCATAATAACGACGACGTATTATTATTATAATGACGGCTGAGCTCTGGTCACCATTTAAAGGTGTTCTGTGTGTCGTATGTGTTTTAACCCATTTAATAACTACAGTGTTTATAATATTTATAAAATTATAATCCTGTAATCTGTAAAATTATTGTCCCCATTTTAAAGACGAAGGGACATGACCAAGGCTATAATGTTCTTAAATCGTAAAACCAGATTTTGGATTCTAAACGTCTGACTCCAGAGCTTGGACGCTCAGCCCCTATCGTGGGCTGTGTATGTTAATTATTCAAAGGAGGAATGACTAGAAAATGTCCCGAAGTCTTTAAGAAATGTTCTAAAGAGCCTTCGTTTTTAAGCACATCTAAAACCAGATGTTCTAAAATTAGAAGTTCGTTAGGAGTATAAAGCCGATATGACAGAAGTCAGGCGTGGACGCGGCGAAGGCAGAGTGCGTGGGCGGTCATGCTGGGTCCCGTGCTTTACGCCGAGCGAAGTCAGGGGACACTGTCTAAAGATGTGGGAATGGCACGAGTTAAGCGGTAGCGACAGAGGGAGGGACAAAGGTTACGCGTGGGTGTGAATTCCATGTCTGTATGCTATAAATAAACTCGAATGCGAATAATCGTGTTGTGCATTATTACATTATGCATATAATATCCAAATGGAAATGTAGAGAACCGTGGCCGCTAAATCCACGTTTGCACAGGGAAAATCCAGCCGGCCACGTCTGCATTAGGACACGGGGAGGTGCAGGGCGAGCAGCGGGGAGAAGCCTGGCAGAACCGAAGCGCCAGGCGCGAGGCGCGGGCGACTGGCAGGCGGGCAGGACCGGCGGGAAGACTGCTCTTCACGGCGAGCCCTCGGGTGGCATTCGATATATTTATTTCAATGTCGTGTGGTTTTATCAGGTCGAACTATAGAAAACTGCCCTGCGTGTAGATTACAAATAACTCAGAATATTGCCAATTCCATATAGTCCTGCTAAGCTTCATAGCGTTCCGGGCAAACTTTTACAAAGAAGCAGATCTTAGGGCTGACGGCTAACAATTAGCAACAGTAACAAGTGGGACTTGTCCTGGATTAAAAATGTGTCATGTCACAAAAGCAGAGTTTTCACTGAAAACTGAATCCTCCGTAAAAAGACAAAAAACACGGAACCGCTTTCTCAAGTTCTAATAGTCCTCACACCACATGTATTTCATGAATTTCCTTAAGAATTTATCAATTTGAAAATACTATTGTATTATTATGATCTCTTACCAATTCCTAATTCTTGGATAATTAAAAAAAATTAATTGACAGGTGGTGAACACCTAGACAGAAAATTCCATTTTTTTTTTTTAATACGACTAAAAGAATCTCATCCATTGTCTGCAACACCCTCCACACAGAACGCGATGTGCTTTTATTTGGCTAGGCGCTTTACAATGCAGGATTAAATTAATCACACGAGTTGTCCAGTTTTGATTCATCTATTACTTGTCACCACGTCCTCCGAGCTGCTACGAGCAGCTGCGTGACAAATGGCGGTCGCGTCCATTTACGCGCAGTTTCTATTCTGAACATTTGCCCCAGAACTTGGCCACCCCATCTCAGTTATTTATATTGTATACTTTCTGTACATATCGCTTCAGCTGTGTTCGGTTTTTCCTTCTTTTTAGCGAACTTCCAAATATTGATTTTTTGGAACAAAGCCGTACACTCCTTCGAGCGCTGTAATTAGGCTCTTCGATTCCGGCCTGAAATCCTGGTTTAGACCCCGGGTTTGGGACGAGGCGCAGCGCCGGGCTCCCTGCTGCTCCTCTCATTCGCTCGCTGCGTCTGCCATCACGTCCCGTCCCTTCCGCTCTGCCTTCCACAGATGAAAAATAAGTGAGCATTTAGATGCCAGTGTGTTTCGCTTCTGGGAGGAACCGAGCGGGAGGGCGGGGCTGGAGACGCAGAGGCCTCAGGGCCCGCACAGATGTCTGCGTCAGCCGGACTCGCCGCCAAGCCGGGGACATTTGGACAAGCCACCTTCCAACGCCTCCGGCGCTCACCTGGAAAGCGAGGGCTGTGTGCTGACGACTTACTCTCTGCGAGCAGAGACTCTGAGACCTCCACCCAGGCGCGCAGGCCCTTCCCCTCCTCGCCGCGCAGCGGAAACTCACTGGGCGCCCGCGGCGCGCAGTGACAGTGCACCTGCCGCGCCCGCGAGCCGATGGGGACAGTGAGCGCGACGTCTTCCCACGCAGGGCGCCGTGTGCCTTCAATTTCGCCTGGCACCTGTGCTGATTCTGAAATGACCTCTGTAACTCCCGAAGGTCACTGCCAGATGCCCCGATGGCGCGTGTCAGCGAGCGGGCCGCGCTTCGTAACCGCAGGAATGACTCCACGCACCAGCCGCCGCGGGGGCCGACCACCCGGCCTCTACGAAGCTGGAATAGGCCGTGTGGCACCCCGCTCCCCGACGACCTGCGCTGAGCCCCAGGCCTCGCCGGCGGGCTCTTTCTAAGGCGTGATGATGAAACGCGCCGCTCGTCGCCAGTGCGCGGCTCCTGCGCTTGCCCGGTGAGTAACGGCGCTGAGTGAAGTCTCTTCCCCGCGTTGTCATCGTGATTAACGTTTGATTTTGAACACGCGCAGGTGAATCTCTCAGCTCCGCTCTTAAACTTTCCATCCGGTCGTGGAATCTGGAAGTGCTCTAGAACCTTCCACGCGCGCGGGTGCGAGTTCCTGCCCAGCTCGGGCCCGGGCCGGGGTGCAGAGCCGGGCGTGACTTCTGCCGCCGGCGGCTTCTCTCCCGCGGGCGGTGGGAGCGAAGGGCCGACGGAAGCCGATGCTTGGGCCGGACGAATCCAGCAAGAAAACAAAACCCGCGGTGCGCGCCGAGGCACTTTTGCGGTCGTCTGACTTCACGTTCTGGTTGTGGTGACATTCGCTGTCGGGCACTTTTCAAAGATATTTATCCGGCTTTCGTGGAACCTCCAATAATGTCTAGATAGATTTGTTTTTAAATAAGCCAAGACCACTCACTACTCAGACGCATAGTCCTAAAAGTCACCCAGACAACAATTCCATCTTTAAACCAGAAACACGCGCGAGGGCGACCGCACACGTGTCAACTGTGGCACCACGCGCAGTGCGCACGGGACACCAGGCGGCTTCGGACACCGCGAAGAGCCTCTCCGGAGCCGCGGCGCGACCTGCCCTCGGCCTCGGCTGCCAGGAACGCGGGCTGGGGACAGAGGGCCCCTCGGCCATGGCGGCAGGTTCCAGGGGAGGGTTGGGATCACGCAGAGCTAACGGCGGAGCGCGACATTTTGGGCACTTACCTAAGACGTCTATTGCTCGCCTGCCAAGAATCCATTGCTTTAGAGGATTTTTCCCCCCTCTATTTTTTTTAATAGGACCCAAAGTAGGTACCTAGGAAATAGCCCTTTACACTTTTTCCTGTTATTTTGTTATTTTTTAAAAATTTTTCTCCTATCTTTTTCTCTACCTTCTTTATATTCTTATTTTTAAGTAGATATTTTCTAATGTGCTATTACAATTTCTTTCGATGTTTTAAATATGCTTTTTGAGTTAATTTCTTGCTAATTGCTCTATGACTCATAATACACATCCTTTACTTCTCAGAAACTTAACCGATTAAGCTTTAGGAAAACAAGAAGCAGAAGAGAAATGTTTTCACATTTTTGTCACGGGCCCCAAAACACAAATGTCCCCTCCTGGGTATGTACAGGGGGTGCTGAGAATTCCTCAAGGAAATGAAAGAGCGAAAGGGTCCAGCCCCTGTCTGTCCACGCCTGGCCTCGGACAGGCTCTAAACCACACAGAGAAAGTGAGCAGCTTCACTTGTAGGAAGAGTGGGTCTTTAGTGCCTAACATGAACCTTCAAATTGCAGACTGTCTGGACGGGTCGAATGTGTGCTTCTCTATTGCCTTAGGATTTCAAACATCTTTGTCTCAACATTATAGAGATATTCATCTACACTTTCTTTGGGGAGGCATGTTTATATATGGGGGGGCATTTAACATGTCAATTTACTTGGAGTTATTTTTCTGTATGATATGATAAAAAGATTTATCCTGGTTTTTTGTTTGTTTGTTTGTTTGTTTAACTTGGTTTGGTTTGATTTTTCTCAAAATAATTACTCCAGAACTAGTTTCGAATATTCTTTCTGTGGTATAAGGAAAAAATCTACAACGATAAATGGGGTAAAGACACTTCAATCATGTAAACTTCGGAGCTGTGTTATGGTGAAGTCAGTAAGTCAGTGATTTTCAGTCTGTGCTAACAGAAGAGACATGAAGGTCAAGTGCAGTGAACATCGAACCATATGTATATGTGTACGTACACACACAGCTGTCGCCCAAACTAAGAAGGTTCTAAAAAGTCACAACCTATCATTTCTTATGACATCTGCCCCTAGCCACCTCCCATTCAAAACAAGCCAAGGAAGCCTAGATGACCAGACTTTAATTTTCTTGCCGCTTGAGGGCAGAGGCTGGCCAGGACACGGCTGCCAGGTCCACATGTTCCATAGTGGATGTTGCCATATCTTGGGGACAAAGTGTCCGAGGTTTGCTGTGCTACATTCTTATACATCCTCAGTTACGTTTTGAGATTTTTGGCCGTTTTAAAATAATATGCCAATGGTTTTGCCAACAGCATGCTTTTTCAAATCAGTGGACCTTTCAGTATATTTTAACATCTGCTAATGCTACGTGTGTCACCCACATGATGGTGTCCTGTGGTGTCCTCAGGCCGATGTCAGAAGGGACACTCCAAGGGGAAGAGGCGGGGCTCAAGGAGGCCAGGCTGGGAGATGAGGTGGGAGCTTTGCACACTGAGATAGACCCTCAACTGCCCTGGGAGGGAAAGCAGGAGAGAGAGAACATGCCAGCCGAGCACCAGTCGGCTTCCTAAAAAGAAAATCTAATTTCTTCAGCTTCGCAGTTAATGGAAATTCTACTGCATCTTTGAGTAGATAGGCTTCTGGTGTTTGGTGACGAGGCAGGACATCTTCATGCCCTTCCTTTTCACAGGTCGTTTCGTGTGGAGTCAGTTCCTACCCTATGCAGGACCGTGAGGAGCCATTTTAAAAGGGGAAGTGGTGTTTCGCTTTCGGTACCAAAACATGTACCGGACATCCAGTAATAAACGATTTGCTTCTGAATGAGTTATATGGTATGGAAATAATTTTTTAAGTGGGATGTGTATACAGTAGAATAAAGCATTTTAGAGAAACATGTCCCCCTGGTATCTTATACTCTCTTCTGGCTTTAGAATGTTCTCATTTATTTTGTTGAAAACTGAGGGGAGGAAAAAGCTCATTGGTATCGAAAGGAGGTTTATAATAAAACAGAACGGGGTTCAGTTTTGACACGTTCGGTGGCAGACACATCGCTTTCCCTGTGTCCCAGAGCTAATCCGGACCCTTTGTCGAACAATGAGAGATGGGTGAAGCCCACTGTTTTGTAAGCATGTGCACATCCAGGCCTTCATAATATTAGTTAAAATCAATGTGCTGCTTTTTTAATTATTGCTCATGGTACAAAGCGGGGAAGGCTCATTTAGGAGAGAATCGATATTGGAAAGGGATTGGTAGACGGCGGAGCAGTACATCAGGCTGCTTGATGTGAAAATCATTGGGTCTGTCCTGCGCTGGTTTAGGGTTATCAGTCTGGTTAGCCTCCAGCTGGCTGGGGGGCAAGGTAATAGGTGAGCTGCCCACGAGGCGCTGCTCCTTGCTGGGTGCTCCCCACGGGGCCGCTCCCTGGCGTCCGGCCTCACGCGCGTCCTAGGCAGAGGCGGCCG
>NW_011889058.1:9680-23780 GCF_000151845.1 Pteropus vampyrus | reverse complement strand
TGTGCAAACGTGCAGCCGGCTCTTCGGTGGAGGTGCGTGCGGGAGGGGGCCGGGGCGGGGGTGGGAGAAACGCCCCCCAGCCCCACGGGCGGCGCCAGTGCGCGGGTCCCCAAGCCGTCCGCGACCCCTGACCCCTGACTCCGGCTTTTACCTCCCACGCTCGTATCAAGAGCATCCTGAAGACAGCGAAGCTGCCACGAACCTACGAGCTGCGATGACTTCAACAGCGCACGCCCCCGCGGCGGTCCCCAACCTGCCCACGGCCCCGCGGCGGTCCCCAACCTGGCCACCCGCACAGACGAGTGTCTTGAGCTGGGCCCCGGGGATGGAGCCCGCAATCCGACCTGTTCGGATGCGCGAATCACGCCGTTTCCCCGTTTTGCTGTTTTACACCAGTCGCATGCGCTTTCCAGAATAATCTGACGTGCGTTCAGAAGGGTGACATGTTGTTTTGACAAGTGGAGAGGGGACGGAGTGAACCAGCGCCACCAGGCTCAGCGAGGGTCCCTTGGTGGTGGCACAGCTGCGCTCACAGTGACAACCCTCTCCGTTCATGTCCGGCCCCTGGGGTGGGGGTGGGGGGCGGGACAGCCGAGCCAGGCGGCCAGGCCTCTCTGCAGAGGCTCCCTGGGTGGCAGCGCCCTGCTCCCTGTCCCCCGGGGCTTGCTCACCATCAGTGGCATTGATTTCCGTCAGCGCGGACTCAGGCTGGGCTGACGAACCTCCTAGGATTTTACGTTTTACTGATCACGTGCTGTTTATTTTAATTTATTTTTCTTCGCCTAATTATTTGGCTGATCAGACAGTCTGATGTTGACTCCCAGACGTTAAAAGTCATTTTTTTCAAAATTAAAATAATAAGGGCAGATGTTTGAGAAAAATAAAAAAAAATAAAAACATCATAAGCCTTTGAAATAAAATGTTACTTATTTTATATATATGGCATATATACAGTGTATGTACAGACATGTATGCACAATATTTGAAATGTCTAGTGAAAGCATCAACATGTTATAGTTCACAATTTTACATTTGGCAGTGAAATGGAAAGACGATGTATATCAGCCTTGGCAAAATATATAAATGAGTATTCACAAATAAAAGAAAACTCAGAAAAAGAAGTGTAATCAAGTCCGCTTTAAGAGACCCTAATATACAATATAAAAGTTAAACCCATATATTAATTAAGGTCCAATTAGCTTAGAAAAGGATTCTTTGTCTTTCGAAACGCTCATTACAAGATGCACCGGAATGGCGAACTCTTCCAAATGCACCCAGCTGTGCTTGCGGAAAACGGATGTTCTCTCTTCTCTCTGTTTCTCTCTGTCTCTCTGTCTCTCTGTCTCTCTTTTTCTCTTTATTTAATTTTAATTTCCTTTCTTACCTTAGATGCCTGCCTGTCTCTTTTCTTGCCTGTATGAAATCTTCCTCTTTCTTTCAATTTCTCGAAGATGAATGTAAGTTGAGGGGATGAGTATCGGCCTGACTGAATGACCTTCCAGCCTGAACTCGAAGAGGAGTGGATCGGCCCCTCCCACACAGTGATACGATTATGGCAGACCTTTTTCTTAGAAGTATTTTCATGAAATGCCAGGTGTCACATCAGGGTCTGTTCCAAGCAAAGGTAATGACTTTTTGTCACTAAATCTTCAGAAAACTTTGATGGGAAACATTCCACTTAGTTACACTTACACAGTAAAAATGATGTGGACAGAATAAACAGCTGATAGAAGCCATCGCATTGATAATAGGTTTCGAAATAAAACCCCAAACACAATAAAAGAGGCATAATTTTGCCCAGATGGAATTACTAGCGCAAAAATTTGAAGGAAATTAGATAAGGTCATTTATACACGACACATCTGCAAAATTGATTACTTGTCATCCAATATTTATCGAATGCCAGCTACCAGTGGAACATCGTAGGAGGCTGGTAGCAGCTGGCAGGCCACACAAGCCCGTGAAATTTCCACCATACAAAAGACAATTCTTTACATTCTCAACAATTTGCTGAACTAAGATAACGTAAACATATTCCGGCTATAGAATAGAAATGTTAGAAATGTTAGACGAAATGCTAGGGATCATTATTTTAACTGCGATGCAGACCTTATGAAAATAAAGGAGACTCTTCGGGTGCTAGCAAGAAGAAAGGAACCATACTGACAGAGGAGAGCTGGTCCGGGCCCCTTGATGGTGAAGGTGGCAGTGGTGGTGATGGTGGGGGTGGTCATCATTCAGGTTCCGTTGCCCGTGAACACAGAGAGGATGGAGTCTCTAGCTTACCTAGATGGGAAGTCGGAACTGAGGCAATTGCTTTTGCCAGAGCCCTCAAAAGGTTACAACTTCAATAAAAGTGCTGACCAGAAAAAGGACACCGATTGACTCTGAGAAACCAGACTGCTTTCTGTTCCTTCCAGGCTGTGCGTGAAAAGCAAACAAAGGGTTCTTAGAACTTGAAACCATGGACCGGCATTTCTCATGGATCTGAGTTTATTCTACTTACTGGGTTGAAAAAAATATCATGATAATTGAGGCCTGGCCAATGATAACCTCCTGAGGATTTGTACAACCCAGATTATAAGCGATGGGGACGAAAAAGCGAGTTTATTCAGATGAAAATGTAGATAAAGTCACAAAGCTCACTACACCCATACAACATAGTACGATGCCAGCAGATAGAACCAGCATTAAAAACCCCATAAAAAAGTTCTAAACGATAAAGTAATAATCAGGAGAGACATTTAAAATAACTCTGTTCAGGAGACGAGTCCACACTCATCACTTGTATTCGGCAGTTTACTGAAGATTCTAGGCAAGAAAGAAATGAAAGCGTCCACACAGGAAGCTGTAAGTGAAATTCCTAGGACAGCATGGCCACCCATGTAGAGATCCCCTGGAATCTACCAAAAACCAGCTGGGAGTGACATACAATTTTACTAAAGTCGCAGGATAAATAATGAGTATACAAGAGTCTGTCGGATTTCTATGTCCTACCAATGAAGAATTAGAAATTAAAATAAAAATACTATTTATGATAGCATCAAAAATTAAGAAATTCATAGAGATAGATTTCACAAAAGACATGCAATGCCTGAAAACTGAAAGAGCTGCTGAGAACAATTCAGATATTTCAAAGCAGAGTTATACAATGTTCATGCAGAGGAAAAGTCAATAGCTTCAGATGCTGCTCCTCCTCAAAGCAATTTATAAATTCAATCGTTCCCAACCAAAATCCCAGCAGACTTATTGTAGAAATGAGCAAGCTGATACTAAAACCCATACGAAATGCCTGGGACCTGGAATGGCCAAGGCAACTTTTTCGGTTGAAACGCCAACGCTAACAGATGTCAGGTCTTATGACAAAGCTCCATTAATCGAGACCGTGCAATATTATCAAATTAGACAAAACTAAGCAGAATTCAGAACTTCAAATTAGGGCGTGAAGAAATTACATCGTAGACAGCGCACCGAGGAGCGAAGGTAAAAAACACAAGAGGTTAAAAGATGTGAACACGACAAAGGGACAGCCCGGCCTTTGGTCAAAAGAGGCAACATCCGGACACACGAAAGACACGGATCTGAGGTTCAAGAAGGGTAGTAGGTCCACAGGACGACCGAGAAGTGCATCGCTGCGAGACACGCCACAGCCAGCTGCAGGAGGCCGAGGTCAGACGGAGGCATGAAGCAGTCAGACAGGAGAGCGCCCGCAAAGGCACAAAACCCGGACATCTCTCCCCAGGGACAGGAAGGGCACAGGAAAAACACTTTCACGTACAGCTGAATGGGTGAGAGAAGGACGCCTCACAAAAAAGCCTGAGCGAGGACGTTTCCTACAGACTCTGAGCATGGAGCCTCGGAGACGGGCTTCGAGGGAAGGGTGATGGGCACTCGGAGGGCTGGCCGGGGGGCCCAGAGAGGAGCAGCTCGGGGACGGTGCTGACCGTGTGACTGAAGTGAGGGGGAGCTGCCTGCCGAAGCCGTCACGAAAGCCATCACCAAACTCCTGAGTGTCCAAACAAGACGGACTCGAAACACCGGGAGGAAAACAGCAAGGCTCAGGGAAGCGCTCCTCTGAAACGGGGGGATGCTCGGGGCGGAAGGAGAGGCGCTCATCAGTATCAGGTCTCGCTAACGAGGAGGAACACCTGCTGAACGCCAGTGGCTACTTCTAAAGTTTACAAAGGGGGTCGATTAGTTTTAAGAGTAGAAAAAAAATAGTGGAAATTTAATCATCCGAAAAATGAGAGGAGAAGAGGCCAGGAAGCCACCCAGAGACGCGGGCTCGGGCACCGCAGCGGGCGCAAGTGGACTCAGGTCGCCGAGGGCTGACGCCGAGGCTGCGTTTCTCCGAGCCGGGCTGCCTGCTGCTTGTGAGAGTCATAAATAATCTCTGTCGATCCTCCATCCAAAGGAGGTGGAAATGAAGTCCCCACACCTCACGTGCCACTGTGCGCCAGGACCTCTTAGAGAAGAAGCGTTGGTAACCTTGGAGGAAGCTGGCGGCCACCACCTCGGCCGGTCATCGAGGTCAGCGGCCACAGCAAGGCGCGGCACTGAGAGGCTGGGCGGGGGGTGGCCGGGTGCGCGGGGGGTGGCGGGGTGCACGGCGCCCCACTGCCGTGGTCTCCTGCTCCGGACGCAGATCCGCCGCCACCGGCAGAAAGATTCCAGCAGAGCGCCGCCCTGCCCTGCGTCTGAGCAGTGACACTCAAAATTGTCAGGGATCTGTCATCCAAACGAGAGGACCGTGAGACATGTCACAGCCGTCGGAAACCTAAGACGACTCGGTGACAGGAGGAGGAGTTTGAGTAAAAGCCAAAGCATTCGGGAAAAGAGTATGGACTTCGGTTCATAACGACGCATCGATACTGGTTCGCTGTCGCCGCCGCGCCACACTGGCCGGGGATGCTGACAGCAGAGGTCACGGCCCACGCAGACGTGCGGGACTGTCTGCCTCCTGGGCGTTCTAGACCTAAATCCGTCCTAAAAACGAGCTCCATCAAAGACAGACAGGAAGCACGCATAAACTGCACCCCAAATTCCCACCCTTTCCGGGGTCACCTTAGAGCCATCGCTAGAAGAGAAGTACATCGTTTTTATCATTCTCACATTTTACTTTACGGCGGGAGCTGACAGAGGTGCATTGCTGACTCTATCTGCTTGGTAGTTTTAATGACGGCCAAGTAAAGTCTCGGATTTGCTTTAAAACATTGCTGCCTGGTGGACACCGTCCCCAGCCGCCACCCGAAAATGAATTTTCCCAGCTTAGTTTCAAGCACCTTGAAAATGGGAGTTTATAATGGAAACGCTGACACAACCCGAGTGAGCGCCGTGAATGCCTCGCTCTAATTTATAACGGCGGCCCGGACTCCAAACCGCTCCGTGTTCTGTGCTCCGCGCAAACAGGACAGGAAGGTCCTGCAGTGAATTATTGTGCAATTAATCATTTGACCATGAGGGATTCATTTACTAATTAAAAACGCAAAAAGAGTAAATTGAAATAACCAGTGACCACTAAATCACGTCAGCGCCTGGCCGTCAGTCGCGGCGCATCAGCCGGCGCCGTGCACGCGGGGCCCCGCGCCTCTGGCTGCGCACGGCCGTGCGTGCGGGTGACGCCTGCGTCGCGATGTCGGGCGGGCGGCTTCGGATCCAGCAGCACAAAAACGGTCAAAGACAGAGCTTCGCATGAAAACGTACGGGACGCGAAGCGCAGAAGAGCTGAGAACACCGTGGTTCACGCTCTCCGCGCGCGCGCACGTGCCCCTCCGCGCGACACACCTGATGCTCTGCGCGCAGGTAAGCGCCGAGGACGCCCGGCAGCCTCTTCCGCCAGGATGGGGGGGTGCTTTCCTCTCTCCTTAAGTCGTCCACGCCGAATATTGGAATCAGCCCCCAGGCAGCACCGCGAGACAGAAAACTACCATTTTCAACATACTTCTGAAATTTTCTCATGAGGAGTCCAGTGAGGCAGCTGATAGTGCCGTGAGGCTCTCGGGACGTCTCCAGAATCTTCGGGTGCTCGGGGTGTCCCCTTCCTTCCGCTCAGCAGGAGGGATGGGGAGGAGCTGCCCGTGTCCCCCCGTTCTGCCCTCTGCGAGCCGCTCATGCCGCACCCCCGGAAAAGAGGGAAGGTGGGAACCGCACAAGAGAAATTGAGGGGCCGTCGGATGGACAAGAGGGTGGCGGGGACCCGAGGAAGAGGCGCGAGAAAGCGTCGTCGAGGAGGAGGGCGGGAACTCCGGCGGCTGTCACGCGTGGGAGACAGCGGGCCGCCCTGTCACCCCGGAAGCCGCTGCTCCGCCGTGTCCGGGACCCTCTCTGGCCACCCGGCCTTTCCTCCTCGCCCGCCCAGGGGCGCGCACGGCGCCAGGAAAGCTAGACGTGCGACAGAGCGCGCGCGATGAGGCCGAGAGGCTGCACGGCGTTTGAGCAAGCGCCGCTGTGCCCTGGCAGGAGAGGCGCTGCCCACCACGTGCCTTCCACGGTGAGCACGGACACCCACGGGTGCCAGGCTCTGCCTGAGGAGTCCGGGGTGCACGGGTGCAAGCCGACAGGGCCAGCCTCCCAGTCCGTCTTACTGCGGGACGGAGAGACAGTAAATCTCACAGAGAGGGATCCGACAGGTGGTAGCTGGATAGTGGATGGTCCACAGACAGACGATGGATGATAGAGATGATAGACGATAGGTGATGATAGATGGATAGATAGATGGATAGATGGATAGATGGTTGATAGATGATGGATGGCTGGATAGTACGTAGATGATGGGTAGATGATGATAGATAGATGGACAGACAGACATATAATCGAATAAATGGACAGATCGATCTGATAGGCAGGAAAGCTTTGTCATATGATACTATCTTTCCCCCATGCAGAATGATTAATTATGCAAACATGATTTTGGGGTGCCCTTAAATACGCTACTGATTAAGGGCTGGACTTTGGAATTAGACACACTGGGGTTCACGGCTCACCTGCAGTGGCTCCGGGCTGCTCCCGGGTGGGAGACCTCGGTTCTCTGAGCTGTGGGCCGTCCCGTGCTGAGTGGACCACCGGGGTGCTGGTGAGGGTGGAAGCAGCCGTCGCACCGAAGCTCGGTCCGCGGGGCGACACGCAGCGGGCGACCCACGCATCAGCGGCCACCACGCCGAAACGCCTCGTCGCCGCTGAGCCACGGTCCGGTTCGCCCTGTCTGCCCCGGCTCTGCCTCGATCTCACCCTTCCCCTCATCCGTCTCCTTCCCACGTGGCAGCGCTTCACCCACATTTGTCGCGTGGCAGCGCTTCACCCACATTTGTCGCGCTCTGTCCCTCTTCGCTGCCTGCGCTGGCCCCTTCCCACCACACGCAGCGCGGTCAAGCCCATCAGCGCCAGCCGAGCGGGTCAAGGTTATCATATGTGGGACAGCTGCAGACAAAAGGTGCTTGGACTTCAAAAAATCCTTCGATAAGGATTTATGCCACGTTATTAAGCGTCCACTCATTAGGGGACCAGGGACTGTGGGTGCCTAGGTCATGGTCAGAATTAAAAGCCAGTGACTTACTAGCTTTATGAGTGATCCGAAGACCAGCAGACTGTTCGGTTTGGTCTGGTCCGTTCAGTCTTTAAGTGACACTCTGCCCTTCGGGAGGCCCTTTGTGTTTCATAAAACACGAATTTCACATCTGGAAATGTGGACTGTGGTTCGCGGGCCCCTCTGCTAGCGCGGGGCGCAGTCAGGCGCTTCGGCCCCGGGCGTCGCTTCTCAGCTGCACCGGTGGTGGCACAGGGCATTCTGGCAGCAGGAACTCGGTTTCCCGATGGATGTGTACATGTGCGCGGACACATTCCATGTTGCCTGTCTTCTTCCCACGGGGATACAAGGTCCTCGAGGACCAGGATTTTTGTCTCTCGTCCCCAGCTGTATCTCACACATGGAGAAAAATCTCTCTGTAAATATTCGTGAAATGGGTTAGTCCTTTTTTTTTCCCGAGCCTTCCATAATGCTGTGTTTGCTTCCATTAAACCACTTTTAATTGGTGACTAGGAGTATGGATGAGAGATGAAGCATGTAAACAATACATAAATCAGAAACGTCTGGGTTCCCGGTCTCGCCATCCAGCTAGTGTTGAGATCGTGCTCTGTTAGGGACGGGCCGAGAAGGGCACCCGTCGGGGGCCCCTCGGCGTGGTCACTGTCCGCAGCCGACCGTGTGGGATAAACCACTGACCGGCCACCACTCACCGTGACGTTGCAATAAACGCCCCAAGGCAGAGGGAGAAGGAAACAGGCATTCGGTGACGCACAGGCGGCTGTCACGGACCCAGCAGCCACGCCCACCTGCTCGGGGTCTTTACAAGTGATCGGCCAGCATTTACGGGCCGGAAGCTGGGCAGGGGCCTGGCCAGAGAGCAGCGCAGACAGCATTTTCTGGGCTTGCCGTGCTCCCCCTCATCACGGCCTCAGAGTTAGACGGTCTACACGCACGAGGTCAGGGGAGCATTCAGCTATGCGACATGAACGATGCCTTCATTTAAAAACATCCTCGAAGATTGGCACTTCATCAGAATATGAAATATTCTAAAACAACAGGAATAAAAATAGAAAGAGTGTAAGATAAAAGTATCTATTATTAAGTGTTTAAAGTTTACATAGATTTACAATTTATTTACGGAAAAACACAGAAAAAGGTGCTTTCTTACAGACCTAAAAACAGAAGAACTAGTTCTCAAGATCCTGGATTTAAGTGTCATTGATCACTTGGGGAAATGTATTAAAAAGTCTGGGGCACTGAGCCCTTCGACGCCCGCGGAAGAACCCGCCCGAGGTCTTGAAAGGGTCACTGCCTCTCCTGGATCTGCTCCTTCCCCGCAGCGCCGTTGGCCTCACACTTCCCCCTTCCACGTGCTTTCAGATGACCCCCGAGGGGGGACGCGGCAGAGCTAACAGCTGAGGAAGGCCTTTCGGCATGTGCGCCTCGCCTCCCCCTCCCGCCAAGGCTGCGTTTCCCCGCCAGGCCGTGCTCGGAAGCGCACGAGTCGCGCTGGCATCTCTGAGGTGAGGCTGCTATTCTGGGTGCCACATTTAAACACTAACCTTTGTTTTTCCGAATTGTTCCTAAACATCGACATTTTGGTTTCTGAGTTTTCAAGGCTCAGTCCTCCTCACGCTGGTGCCACTGCTCTGTGCCAGGTGCAGTCCGACCGGACGTGGATTTCTGCCCAGGGATGGCGAAAGTCAAGGCTGGCCCATCTTCCGCCCATGCTGACGTTTCAAATGCATCTTTCAAATTTGCTCATACCAGCAGCAAAGGCGGTTACTCTAACGAGATGGTGATATTCGCCTGCTTCTCCGGAGACTAATATTATACCTCGCACAGTGTAAAGCACTGTTTACTACATTCGATTGGGTTCAACTCAATTCAATAGACTGGTTCAGACTGAGAGCCTAGCATGTTGCCGGTGCCAGGGGCGTGGGGTTCCCTAGTGCCGGGCAGACTGGGGTCTGAGCACACAGTGGGATGAACAGGGAGGAGAAACAACCTCTTTTAAAAAGATAGTGTCAATACCGGGCTTTTTTCGAATAAACACAATCTAGCGGAAAATGTCAGGGTATTTTACAAACCAGAACAGAAAACAAAATTTAAAGTAAGTGTGTAGAAACTGAAACAATAAAAAAAGTCATCGGTCCAGGTGACCGTTGCATTAATTTTATTTCTCGAAGCAGATGTGATTCTTGTTGCTGCAGGATCATTTATACAATCAAATGACGAATGTTTACATGTATATGTTTTTTAAATGCAAGCAAAAAACGATCGTGTTTCAAATCCAGGCAGGCTGAAGGATGTCCACTCTCTAGGCCTACAGTTTTCACTGGATGTGCAGCCGTGGGGAAGTCTTTTGCCTGTTTACGCCCCTTGGACTATTTTATGAGAAAGGGGACAGAAGTTAGGCTTCACGACCAACCTCCGTGTTTTAGGCGCTAGGATAAACAGCTCAGAACACTGTTTTGTCTGGCGAGGGCTCTAGAGCCCACCTAATAAGCGGAACAGTGTTCTCTCTAATTTTTATGATTAAAAATTGAGATTTCAAATGGTCGCTGACGTGCAGCTTTGTTTAGTACGTGTCAGTGCTGTCACTGGGGATCTAGGATCTTCTGTCCCAAAGACCAAGAAAGAGTAAAGTGATGACATTTCTCATCTTAATATGTGGCCAGGGCCAAAGATGCTCAGAGTGTGCAATTTTAGTACAAAAGGTTTTATCTATTTTTCATAATGTCGTGCCTTCAATAATATTCTGTATGCTTTAAAAGGACAGAAAGACTTGATTAAATATTGATTTTAAAATATTGCCTTTTAATGCTATAGAAATATCAGTTATTGCAGAGAGTTTTGGATCAGCATTTTGATAATTCGTTCTTTGATTTCGTGTTTGTAATACGTATTTCCTTTCTCACTGTCATCCATCCCACGTTTGTACAAATAAAAAATGACAATATTCACAACTTGGCGGGTCTGGACATTCTAATTTCACTCTCTCATTCACAGAGGGTTCAGAGGAAGGTAAATAAAACAGGACAGGAGCAGATTGTCACTCCTTCCCTGCCAAAGCCGGTCCTTCCCACCAGAGAGAGTTCGGGGCAAAAGGCGGGATGCTCGCTGGAGACTGCCGGAGACAGCGTTCGGCCCCGTCCTTCCTCAGACGGCGGGAAGGACCGCTTCTCCCTCCACGCTCCTCACTCGGCCTTTATAGCCACCGCCACCATTGTCTCCACCAACAACCACACCATCACCACCAGCACACGCACCACTGCCAACACCACTGTCACCGCCAACCACACTAACACTGTCACACCGCCACCAGCATCACCACTCACAACGCGGTAACCACCACCGCCCACGTCAACACCCGCACAGCCGCCAAGGCCGCCCCCACCTGCACCGCCGCCAAACCGTTCAAGCGACCAAGGCTGGACTCGAGCTGGCCACGGAGCTTCACTCGGCAGCGCTGTGCATTTTCTCCCTCATGGTTCTCTGTTTCTACACGTCTCATGCTTGACTCATGAGCTGCTCATGTATGGGTAATGCATTCACTATGAATTTTCACTAACTAGCTTTTAGGTAAGTGACTTCGCTATGACGCTCGATTTGTTAGATTCGATTTAATTTTCCGCAAGATAAAGAGAATTAACCTCTTTCTCTTAGCACTGAAATTAAGATTTGTATCCGTCATGTGCCCCAACAATACCTTCTGCCGTGTGAAGCTGAGACTGAAATGATCCAGTCCATTATGCTGTCTCTAGGCACTTTAAAAAGTACTTTTAAGGAACTGTATTGTATTAAAACAATGACCAGTCCAATGAATTGGTATAAATATACTGTCATTTCAAAGACGTTAATTGTGTTGACATACTGAATTACAGGTTTTTGCGATATGCTAAACGATAGGTTGATTTGGAGTTGATTTTACAAAAGGAATGGGAACTTTTTTCTTAGCATGCACATCTGATCACACGCATCTCCTAACGCTAATTCATGCGTGTGCGCGCACACACACGCACACACCCCCCTGCTGTTCCGACGACGGGTACGTATAGCCAGAGACCACAGGCTGCCGCCCCCCCCCAGCTCTGAGGCAGGCATGCTGCACCTCCGCGTGGGCGCCGGCGTCTGAATCTCATGCAAATCCCCACGTACGCTGCGTAAACGCACGGGTAATTGTGTGTTTCGATGAGGTCACCAGGACCTCGCTCTCCATCTGCGTGTCTGGAAGAGCCAGCAGCACAGGGGGCTCGTTTGCAGTGATCCGCCAGCCCCGCTCCTCTTCAAATATTGTGATTTAGACAAAACCTTAATGCATCAGAAGGACGCGTCCCCAGAGCATTTTCCAGAATAGAAATTAAGTGATATTATAACGGAAGCCCTCTCTTAGCTCAGCATAATGAATATGAACCATCATGTACCTCTGACCAAGGTCACGGTGCGAGAATGAATTACTCTATTAACATCTCTTTTAAGTAGCATTAGTGATAATAAATGAAGAGATTTGATGTAATACTGATAATATTATTCATGCAAAAATAGCATACTTTATCTTGTTAAAACAATTAAAGTGTGCTTTGAGGATATTTTACACCGCAGAAATATGATGCTCGAGAGTGCTTATTGCATGTTACTGAATACATCAGCATTAGCCAGTAATGCAGATAATCTGATAAAAATCGAAAAGCTGATTTGTATGCTATGCTAATTCAGGATCATCCCCTTGGCCCTAGGTACCACCCAAATGCTGCATGAGATTGCAGCAAGCTTTGGTGGTGATATTAGATTAAATTCAATCCTTTTGCTTATAATTTTTTTTTCAAAGAAATTACATCCAGCATTCTTTGGCGTAAACCCTCTTTAGCTGCTAAGCAGCCTGTAATATTGCATTTTAAGCCTGGTATATTGCTGTTTGCTTCCCAGACACATTTAAGCTTTGTTGTCAGCTATAGATCATCTTATCCCAATCATGTAAGTCCATAAAAAGCAAAGATCGCTAATGTCCTTTGTTAGTGACCTTATTCTCAGTACAATATTAAAACTAACTGTGCCCCACTCTCAAATCTAACATCATTAAGCGAATGAGCGTAGCGAAACCATTTATAACATAGCTTGTCATTCAAGGGATTTGAGCACTTTGTAAATAAACCCTATTCGCCCTAAGAAAAATTCTAAACACAACTAAGATGGTTAATGGGTCTAGGGTTTCCTTTAGTGGCGATCAGAAGGTTCTGGAACTAGAGATGGGGTGATTGCTGTATGACTCTGACGACACTACATGCCACTCACTGGGATTTTATCTTACGTCAGTTTTATCACAATGGAAACAAAAAAATAAAGTTGGTGGCTTGTGATACAGTTGCAAGGTGCGGACATATCTTCTTCCCTGCCCCCATGCCCCACGCGCTTCTCCACGTTTAGCTTACCTGTTTCCCACTGACAGGAGGTAAGAGTTAGGGGAATCTTCGCAGATTGCCGTGGGCGTGGTCTTCCTTGGGGCGGGGCCGCCCGCCGCGGGTTCGGGGTTCAGCGTTTCAGCGCAGCCTGAGGAGTCGGCTCGCCCACCCTCCCCTCACCGACCTGGTCTGCTCAGCCGCGGGGCGCACAGAAACGTTTTAGATCCAGCTGCAGGGGACTCGCGGCATCCTCTCCGGCAAGTGTGAGACGGCAAGAGACGGTTTCAATGATTTTCCGTAAGAGCGGAGAATAATAATATTGGTATGATCGCATATTAAGAGTGTTGTGTTTTATTATTCTCATGGAAAATTTCATGTGATCTGGACGACGCGCTTATCTTTGAAGTCTTTCAAACAGGCCACACTTGGGAAATTTTCCTATTTTAATTAATGCCACGGTGAAGCCCAGTGAATGGCAGAACCTATCCATCTCCGCTGGCTTCTTAATCATGCTTGGCACGGCCGCTCGGACTCGATCCCACATAAATGTTGCACGTGTAAATGCAGCTGGAGTTTTGAGAGCGAGATCAGGTTTCGCGTGGCCGAGGAGCTCCCGACTGCTCGTAATTAGTCCAGGGACCGCCCGGGTGCGGGCCTCGGAGGGGGGACTTAAAGTATTAGCTCCTCTATTCATGATTAACGCTTTTCTTAGCGGCCCGAGGCCCTGAGCGGAGCGTGTAAAGCACGTTGGGTTAAATCATTCTTCGCTACAAAATGCAGACATGACACCTGGGGAAGCCTAAGGGGAAGCCGTCCTATCTGCACCGTCGTCGGCAGTGGGCCAAGTCGGAGCCAGAAATGCCGCTCCTCGGCATTTACACCTCACGCGACTTCCCACGATCTGACACGCTTGGCACGCGCCCCTCCCGTTAGCGGGAGACAAATCGCCGCACAGGTGCGTGTCCTCGTGTTGTTTCTCACAGTGGCTTACGAGGGCCGGTTCCTCACGTCCCTGTTTATTCGCTTATTTGTTGATGGAGGACTCCCATAGATCATATATGCAGAATATGTCAAAAAGCGGCGGGGGAGGCACGGTGTGGCCACTGACTGCTGGCGCTTCGTGGGACATCTGTGTGTCGCTGGGGGCAGGAACCACTGGACCGGGCTCTTTCAGTC
>NW_011889058.1:6445-8620 GCF_000151845.1 Pteropus vampyrus | reverse complement strand
CCTGAGACGGGTGAGTCAGGCCGGGTCTCCTGCGTCATGCCAGCTGGACGGCGCTCACAGTCCTTCAAGTGAGGCCCAGCCCCCAGCCCGCAGTTCAGTGGGATCTGTGTTCTACCCTCTGCCATACAGGAGCATCTGGGGCCCTGCCCTTCCTCTCTGTCTGTCTCTCTGTCTGTCCGTCTGCCTCTCTCCCCCTGTGAACAGAAGGGTTTTAAGAGGACGAGATTATTTATATCTTACTCCTTGATTTTTGTCTTTCAAAATCCACTCTGAAAAGTGTAGCAGGCAGAGGGAGACTCCGCTACTTTATCTCCTTAAAGAGATAATTTTAATAAATTGAATCACCTTCCGGAGGTGTATTGTCGACCAGTGTTTGCGCTGCGTGGTATCGATAACCCGTACGTATTTTGAAGGCCGAGAACATCTGTAGGCCGTTGTTTTTACATTAAAGACAATGACATTTCAGTAACAGTTCGCAGCAGGCCTTCTCCGTCCCGCCCAGATGAGACCATCGAATTGGAAAGAAATGGGTCCTGACTTGACTGGAACATTTTCTCAAATTTTTTTATGTAGAGACAAAATTATTGTAAAAAAGTAAACATGATTCATTTCTTAGCTTTCGTATAGTTTCATTCTGAAAAGCATTTGAACATGGAATTGGATTCCGCGGCATCTTGGGAGGTACTCGCCAGTTTTCGATCTCACCTGCAGTGCGTCCACCCAGCCACCCCGTCTGGGCCCCCCCACCGTGCGGGCCACCGTCTGGGTGGTCGCCAGTTTCGTTCAGACCAAGTCCCCCTTGCGACGGCTGAAGTTATAGGCTGAGGACCTGTGAGTCCGTTCCCCGGCCTTGGATGGAGGGACCAGACTCGGTGCCTGAAGCTCCGGCATTGACGGTGTGTTTTCACTTTTATGTGGCTCGGGGGCCGGGGTCCAGGGCACCTGTCAGTCCCCGACGAGACGTGGCCGCCCTCGACCCTCCCTCGACCCTAAGGACGTGTCGTACGCCGGGTGGCACCTCTCATGACTGCAGTAGCGGCCACTCTCTTCTCTGGCCGCTCACCCCCCTTAGCTAACATGCCACCTCTTCCCCAAGCCCCCCTGAAATGCAGCCCCAACTTCCCGTCTCTTCTGGAAGCTCCATCTCCCCACAGCTGACAGATGAAGAAAACCATCGACATCTTGGTGTAAATTTTTGTTTCCTTCGGCGTGAGAGACGATCTACGTTTATCTCAAATTAGAGCTCAAACTGTTTCTTTTATTTTCCACTTAATGTCATATCATTAATATTTATCTGCATTTCATCCTCTTTTAAATAAAAGTATAATTCCCTACCTCGAACCAATCTGTGGGAACTGTATTTGTATTTCATTTAAATTGCTCGGTTTATTTTTTAAATGAGGGTTATGGGTGATATCGAGATGGGCATCACTGTAGATACATTTTTACAATGTTTTTACAAGTGGAATGGTGGGGTCAAAGAGAATACGTACTTTTAAGGTTCGATATATGTTTATTAACAAATTTCCCTCAGAACCTTACACCGATGCCTCCGGCAGTTTTACCAACAGTGGGTGTCTCCACACGCCTCGGCAAGACTAATTTTTTTTCTGTGAAAATAACTTTGTTGGTAACTTAAACCATTAAAAAGTCACCCTTCTCATTAAATTTGGATTTATTCTATTATAGGAGAGGCTGGTCATTTAAGAGACAGATAACTCTCCTTTGTAAAGCGCCTGTGTGTCGCAGGCTGTGCCCGTCAGGTGGGGTGACACTGATCAGGCTGCTGTGTGCTCCCCTCAGGATGCACCGTGAAGTGAGACCCACGGAGTTTGCCAGCCCCTCGCTTGGGCGACACGGGGAGGCGCTCGCCGTCCCCAGGCTCCGGGCTGGCGTCTGCCTGCCTGGTTCGGAGGTTTCACACGAAGCCCTCAGCCCTCCGAGGTGGAGAGGAGGAAGGTAAGAGGCGGGGGGCTGGGAGCTGAAGACTGTGCTGCCTCAGCGTCTGAGCCACAACCGGGCAGGTGCGGGCGGTGGCCAGCAGTGCCCGAGGGACGCAAGCCTTGGCCCAGTGGGGGCTGATGGTGTCCCGCCTCCAAGGGACCATCCCTGCCGGGTGGCCTCTGACCCATGTCTGGCCGTCAAGATTCTGCGGCCCGAGGCCTCTTAGTGATT
>NW_011889058.1:2591-6119 GCF_000151845.1 Pteropus vampyrus | reverse complement strand
CCGGGCTGGGGACAGGGGACCGCAGGCTGGACGTCGGAGGCGAGCTTGGTGCTGCGGAGGGCGCACCCGCCGAGACCAGCACCATGTCTGTCCCCGAGGGGACAAACGCACGCTCGGCCTGGCCATAGGATTTGCGAGCACTTTGCTATGGCAACATCTCTGAGTCGAGATCCGGTGGTGAATCCGTCGCGTTCCTGTCGATCTGAGTTCTGAGACGAAGGTCACACTAGGGGCCTGAAAAGCCGAGCGCCCGCTGACAGCCACGAGGCCAGCGGCCTGGCAGCTCGGGCCAGCGCCACCGAGCCACGTGCGATGTTTGCAGAAGGGCAGTGAGGGCTGTGTCGCCAGCTTCGATCGGAGGCCGGAGACGTGTCAGCCGGAAGCAGAGTAAGGCGGGGACACGGCGAGGCGGCGCGTGCAGCCATGGATTAACGCCAGCCTGGTCATTTGCCGGTGGAATCTGCACGTGGGAGGCCGGGGACATCGCTGCGTAGACCGACTGCCTCGCGGTGTGCGCCCCCCACCACCCCTCCTGTTCTCGGCTTGGCCGGCCAGAGCTCCATTTATGAAAACAAGAGACATTAATGTGAGGGGCATGAAAGATAAAAGGGGGGCTGCCCGATAACGGGAAGAGGAAACAAGGCGAGCGGCCCCGGTGCCTGGCAGGCTGGGCCGGGTCCCACCGGAGGGACCGGCGATCTCGAATCCGGCCCTGGAGCCGGCGCGCCTGTTTAGAATGCAGCGTTCTCTGTGTTTCTCCGAAGAAGTTTTGTATGAAAACAGACACATTACATCTGAGGTTTTCTATCAAACAGAAGAATCCGACGATGGCCAGTCCAGCTCCCAGGGTTGAGAGGCACGGACACCAGCGCTAACCCCGGGGGGTGGGACCCCCAACACCAGGGCAGTCTGGGCGATGGACACCCGAGGTGTGAATGCCGCTGTCCTTATGCCTCAGGGGACAGCTTCTTCTTTGTGCACATTTAGAGGCGGTTACAGAGATAAAGCGGAGAGCTGTGGCGGGGTCTGACAAACGCACCCGGACTGGGCCCCGGCCCACCGGGGTCCACAGCCCTCCTCCTCCTGCAGGCGGGGGCTGGGGGCTAATCTCGCCCCTCACTGGACCAGAGCTCCTCGTCTCCAGCGTTAGAAGCAGTAAGAAGCCTCGGTCTCACGCTCCGTACCGCGTGCTGGGGACCGGGGTCGGTCCGCACGAGCCTCCTGTGCAGTCGCTTCTGGCTCGACTCTCGCTGCTGCGATTTCTTAAAATCAGATTCACGGGCGCGACGTGGGTTAGGGACGTGCACGGCCGCGCGACGCCGCTCTAAGTCTGCCGCGTCCCCACCGCCCGGCGTCTCCGCTTGCTTTCTCGTCGCCCCCTCGGCCGGGGGCTGCGGTTACCTGTCCCCACCAGCGCGCCATCGACACCCAGTGAGCCAAGAGGGGACTTTTCCTCCGTTTCTGGTCTTTGGCTAATATGACGCTACCAACAGCGGTGAGCCTGGGGCTCTGACTTTCGTCCCCGGCTCTCTTCCTGCTCCCGAGTCACGCGTGTCCCCCCGTGATGCCCGTGTAGCCTCCGTCACTGCAGCAGCTGAGACCCTGGTGTCACCGCCCGGTCCTCGGAGACCAGCAGGCCCCGGGCGTCTCTCTGCCATTAGAGAAAAGTTTTCAATCCCCACTGGAGCTCAGCCCAGTGTCGTATCTTTGCCGTGGAACCCACAACCCCAGTGAAGGGTTCGGGGTCTGTGCCCCTGTGGCATGCAGCATGTGAAAGGCCGCTTAGTGTGCAGGACAATTCCGATGGTCGCAGCCGATGCTGACGGCCTTCCACAGCGGAGATGTGCAGGCTTATTGCTTTTGGTGGAAATTAAATTGATGGATATTTTTCAATTATCCTTATTTATTATTATTTATGCTTACGGCGCCTGGTCTTCCTAGGTGGTCTCCCATCCAAGTACTAACCAGGCCGGACCCTGCTTAGCTCCCGAGCTCAGACACCGGGCTTGTTCAGCGTGGCACGGCCATAGCCTGTGGACCGTGGCTCCACTGGGGCACGAACCCAGGACCTTCTGCGTGTAAAGCAGACGTGTTCACCGCCACGTTGTGGAACCACGTCCAACTTGATGGACATTTGTAGCCATATGCTTTATGCCTATTCTGAAGTTAAAAAAAAATTGATATGTGATCTCGAAAAACGCTGCGTGAAGAGAGTTTATTTGGAAATAAACAAAGCATGACACTCCAGCTGTAGCAAGGCCCCCCGCGACGCTCTTCATTCTGGGGGGTGCGTCTCCTCCACGCTCGAGAGCCGTTTCAGGCCAGAAGGACCTAACGCGTGTCCCAGCAGGGCATGGTGGCCGGCGGAGACCCGAAGGAGCCGGCTCGTGTCCGCCGGGCGCTTGGCGTTGTCGTGCAGGCCCCGAAGCCCCCTCCCTCTGCCCCGCCCGGTGTCCGCACAGAGCTCTGTGCGCCACGCTCACGTCCTGCCGCCCGGCGCGGGAGCGAGTGTCCGCGGCACAGGTCGGAGCGGAGTGCGCGGGGAAACGCACCTCGTCCTCGGCGGAGGAGCCCTGCACTCACGTTCGGGTCCGAAGGGACGGGGAGTCTCTCATTTCTGCATAAAAGTGTTCAATGGGAAAGGAAATCGAAAGCCACCTCGTGATGGGGTGAGTGAGAGGGACGTGCGGACCAGCCGGAATAATCCCCAGTGGCCGAAGCAGGGACAATGCAGGCAAGAAAATAAGCGGCGTGATGCTGGATTATAACCCAAATGTTATCATCGACGCACAGTCGGACGAGCGGGGAGAAGAGACGCCTTTCCAGACAGCTCCGGATAATGCATGGAGCTGCCCCCGAAGCGTTTGGCCCGCCCGCCGGAGGCGTCCGCGCTTCCTGAGCTGTCCTCCAGGTCAACGCCGCCAGCTCCGAGGCGAGCAGGTGGGACGGTGTGCCTTCCTGTGGTCTGCCTCCCCCACCCCGTGAGTCCTCACTGAGGAACACCCCCGACACAGCCCCACTGGGGGCATCCTGCACTCCACGTGACCAGGCCTCCCCAGCTGTCGGGGTCCCCAAGGCCAGTCTGACAGCAGTCCCAGGGTGGGCGTGGTTCCAGAAAGCCACACGGTGCTCCAGCTGGGCTCCTGGGGCCGGGGCCGGACACGGGGACAGGCTGGTGAAGTCCACATAGGATGGAGTGTCGTCGGTCACAGCGCATCCACGTACGTCTCAGTGGTGACAAATGCACGGTTGTCACGGCGGATGCCAGAACCAGGGGTGACCGCGTGGACGGCCTGTGGCCACCCTTCCGTGCATCTGTGACGTTTTGTAAATCTAAAGTCGTTCTGCAGTGAAAAGGTTACTTAGAGCCGAGAGGGACTCACTCGCTCACCCACCCTCTGACATGGGTCTTCCTGTCCCTCGCTGCGCCATCCTCCCTCCCTGGTTCCGTCGACCCACCGTTTTCCTCGACGGCGGGAGTCTGGAGTCTCCCCGGAACATTGGGGGTGCCCGTGTGCTGTGAGGCCG
>NW_011889058.1:0-431 GCF_000151845.1 Pteropus vampyrus | reverse complement strand
CTTAACTGAACAACCCGTTCACCCACTCAGAAGACATAGCGTTAATCCAACCCAGGTGACAGCACAAACACAGAGACCTGAGCCACTCCAGGCCATGCGACCATTTCTCTTCCATGTTTTAAAGTCAATGATATTAAATAATAAGCAAATTTTCCAAAGTTTCTTTTAAAAGCCAGCGGCACGGTTTTTGACGCGTTTGGGATCTCTGCCATTTTGGAGAAAGTCGTTTGGGAAAGGAGGGCTTAGGCTGAAGAGTGGGCCTGGGAGCTGAGGAGGAAGGTGAGTCCCTGAGACCCCAGCCCGCGGGCACGGAGCTGCCTGGCTTGGCGCCCCTGCCCGCTCAACTCCCCGGGGGCCTGGCCACGCCCCGCGGGTCCTCTGCCACCCTCACTGCAAAGAGCACGTCCGTGTCCCCAGCTGCCCCACAGCGT
>NW_011889057.1:3265807-3268059 GCF_000151845.1 Pteropus vampyrus | reverse complement strand
GTGCTAGACATGGTTCCTGAAGATGCGAAGGCTGGAGAAGGCGTGAGAGGCTGGAGGGCAGAGCTGAGAGGAGCAGATGTGTGAGATGAGCTTCCCGCAGCAGTTTATATATAGTGAAAATGGGCTGGGCCCAGTCCTGGAAGGTGAGCTTGCAGATTGGGAAGGGCTGGGCTTTACAAATAGTGAGATCACCCCCCTCCCCCCAGCATCTAGAAAGGTATGAAATATGACGATTGCATTTTTGGATTTCTTTCATCAGGGAGAAATTCTCCTGCCTTCCAGCCTTAACTTGATCCCAACACAATAAGCCTGGATGTAAATTCACTGAAGTCATGAATTAGTCATGTTCTCAAACAAAGGAGACAAGGCACTGATCTGTGATAATTGTCTTTTCTTTCTGCTTACTCAGACACTCTTCTGAGTGTCCCCTTCCCACACAGGTTTTCTAGTCCACCAGCACCACCCTTCCCATCAGGGTGGGACTATCTCTGAAGGCTTACAGGCATTTACTCAATGCCCTGAGCATGAAGTGGCCTACAGTGTTTTCTTCCACCATGTTTGAACCTGTCCTTAGGAGCTCTTGGATGCTGTTCCCAGTGGCCTGGCCATGGTAGTGCTGGCTACTTTGGGGACATAACCTTCCCTTGAATAGCAAGGACAGAAGAAGTTTTTTTTACAGTGCAAGACCAACATTTGCTCTCTGTCCTGTCTGATAAGCTGCCCAATTAGTAGTTTCCTGAGAGGATAGGAGACATCACCCAAGACCACTCTGACCAGAGACTTGTCTTCTGCATAGTGTTTCTCTCCACGCCAGCACCTCCTTTCCTCATGTGTGTTTTTCCATTGAGCTGATTATCATGTAAATTTTTCTTTCCAACTGGAATTTATAGACATCTTTTCTCTGCTCTTTTGGAATTTCTTTTAGAGCTTAAAGAATCAAAAATGCATAGGACAAAAATCAATAAGAAAAGCACTGAATTTTGATTTCCTCAAATTTTTACATTTCTTTAGAATCAAGAGTCAGACATGTTAATGGGATGTGCAGAATGCTAAGGGACATATAGAAGCAGTGAATCATAAAAATGTGCCCTTACAAGTATGATGATGTCACAAGTAAATTCCAAATTTACATGTCTAATCTCAGCACTTGAAATCTTAAATTTCCGCACATCTTCTCAGAGAAGAGAAGGCTGTCAAATGAGTGCGGCGTTTGGTGTAAAGGGGAACGAGGTTCATTTTTTGCAGTCCACACATTAAGTACGGAGCACGAGGAACATGGAGAGCAACTGCAGGCATGTTGTTCTATGAGAACATTTGGTTAAACGGGCAACTAGGGGAGGAAAGACAAACTCCTGCATTGAGATGTCCTGAAGAAAGCTCTTGATACTATTTTACAAGTAGTCCCATCTCTCCAATGTTTTGTGGGGCACAACATCCAGGAGGGAAGGGCATTTCCTGCCCAAAGGAGGTGCTAACTCAGCGTCTGGCTGGGAAGAGATACCTTCTCAAGACAACGGAAGCAGCTCCCCTCCCTCCACCCTGCTTGCACAATGGATGACCAAGAAATGGGCTGCCACCCAGTTCTGAGAAAGAAGTGTTCCTTCCCATGGCACTGTTTTCTGATCCATGCTACTCTCTTGGGATAGAAGCTTTAGGCTTGGCACAGATAGTGCCAGGAGGGGTAGGAAGGTTTGACAAGTCAGATGGGAGCAGCGTGCATTTGCCCAATGTCTTATGTCCATGTCAGTGTCCAATGTCCATTGCTGCTTTCACACTGTGATGGCAGAGTTGGGTAGTTGTAACGGAGTGTGTGGCTCACAAAGACTAAAAGATTTGCTCTTTGGCCCTTTAAAGGGAAAGTTTTCCAACCCCTGGTTAAGAGCATTGATTTTAGAGACAGAGTGTTCAGACTCATAACCAGGCTCCCTTGTGTCTACATGAAAATTAACTCATTTTTCACAGATGTAAACTGGGGATGAAAATAGTACCTACCTCATAGTGTCATGAGGAATACATGAGATAATTAATGTAAAGTCCTTAGCAATGCCTGCACATAAGTTCTCAAAGAAGATGAGCTAATATCATTTTTATAAAGGAAGTCTGAAGAAACTTGGGTATATTCAGGCACCCTCAAAAAGCTTCCAGAACTGGAACACAAGTGCAGCTTATGTGTGTATGTGTGTGTGTGGTGAGGGGGTGAAGCGAAAGAGAATGAAAGCAATGTTAGTAAGAACCTGGAAGCCACATGTAGG
>NW_011889057.1:3263603-3265757 GCF_000151845.1 Pteropus vampyrus | reverse complement strand
GAGTGTGTGGCTCACAAAGACTAAAAGATTTGCTCTTTGGCCCTTTAAAGGGAAAGTTTTCCAACCCCTGGTTAAGAGCATTGATTTTAGAGACAGAGCGTTCAGGCTCATAACCAGGCTCCCTTGTGTCTACATGAAAATTAACTCATTTTTCACAGATGTAAACTGGGGATGAAAATAGTACCTACCTCATAGTGTCATGAGGAATACATGAGATAATTAATGTAAAGTCCTTAGCAGTGCCTGCACATAAGTTCTCAAAGAAGATGAGCTAATATCATTTTTATAAAGGAAGTCTGAAGAAACTTGGGTATATTCAGGCACCCTCAAAAAGCTTCCAGAACTGGAACACAAGTGCAGCTTATGTGTGTATGTGTGTGTGTGGTGAGGGGGTGAAGCGAAAGAGAATGAAAGCAATGTTAGTAAGAACCTGGAAGCCACATGTAGGTGGAGTCCTAGGTAACACCTTACCCAAGGAGATGGAAGGTAACGGTGGTCAGCAGGCAAAGAGAGAATTCGAGTTCTTGGTGGGAGCCCAGCAGGCTGTTTCCTCCCTGCTCTGAAGTCAGGCTCCCCTGCCTCATCCTCCGCTGGGTCCTTGTCTATTTTCTGGACTGTGGGGGACAGGGACAGGCTGCTGTCAACCAGCACTGGTGACCAGATTGGTTCTTCCCTTAGTATTGATTTTATCTATTTTTAGGGTGGGGGTGGACTCATCTCTGAATGAAGTGTATAATTTAATTGCAGCAGGTACCTCACATTAAAACCATTTAGCCTATCAGAGAATGGTTTAACTTCAATATATCATCCAATCTCAAGCTTAGCATGCATGCCAGACAGCACCAGCAATTTCCCAACACAAGTATTTCTCCTACTGGTAGATTTACAACACATTCTCATGCGTGTGTGTGTGTGTGTGTGTGTGTGTGTGTGTGTATACACACACACAGAGACATATGTATGTGTATGTGTATCTATCTATATCTATCTATCTATATCTATCTATCTATCTATCTATCTATCTATCTATCTATCTATCTATCTATCTATCTATCTAAAGATACACATCTCTTCCCGTCCCCCACCCCCCGCCCCTAAGTTCCCATCACTACCTTCCAGGGAATGATGCTCTGGGAACCAATTCCAGTGACTCTGACCATGAGTAAGGTTAGCTGAGAGGGCTCATAAGAGATGATGAGAGCTCCTAATACAGTGGAGCGGGAGTTGGGAAGAAGGAAACCCGTGGTAGATCCATTTCTGATTTCATTCTTTCCTAGTCTCACCACCCTTAAAAGGTCAAATTTGTATTTTAGTCATTTGCCCTTGATTTTCTGTATCTTTCTTTGGGTGTGTGGAGGTGTCTCCCGTTCCCTAACCTATTTTTAGACTGCCACCTTGGGTTAGGCTGTACTTCTTTCTTCTTCTAGAGTCCAGCCCTCTGCCCTCTATGCCTGCTTTGTCACCCAGGAGAGGGTTGTGTTCTTAGGTAGTGGGGACCCATAAATGGTTAGAGAATTGACTTATTGGATGAAATATTTCCAGTGACTCTGAATCATGTTCCATAGCAGAGCCCAGGGGAATTATATGTTCCCAGAGGAGCAGACCTTCATAATAAGATTAGAACAAAGAGTGATAGTTCAGGCAATTATGTGAGAGAAACTAAAGCAAGCAGTGGGAGTAATTCCAATGACAGCTGGCCTCCTTCCCAGCAGGCTGCTGAACCCAGCCTCTATTCTCTGCCGGGAGAGCCTCTATCCAGTCTGGTGCTGTCTCTGATTGCCAGAGAAAGAGGAAGGCCTTTGTTTTAGAGCCCAGGGATTAATCCGTACTTTTTACATTTTTCTCAGCATGTCAGAAGGCAGGAGGGAACCCCTGAAGGCTGAGCCCATGGAAAATCTACCTCAAGAGAATTTGTCTTGTCTTTCTGCTTCCCTGGGTGGAGCTGGCTCATGGGAATGAAAGATGGGCTTTTGTCATCATCTGTCAAAAGCTTAAGACTAAGTGCCTAATCTTGCAAGCCTCAGCTCAGTATGAAGCTGTTCAGAGGGAATCCCACAGACCTAGTCCTGTCTCTAGGGAGTACCCATTGAAAGAGAAACATGCAGCCACACGTGTAAAGAATGTAGTTTGTGGCACCAAAGTTGGAACGGAAAG
>NW_011889057.1:3255878-3263203 GCF_000151845.1 Pteropus vampyrus | reverse complement strand
AAGAAAGAAAGAAAGAAAGAAAGAAAGAAAGAAAGAAAGAAAGAAAGAAAGAAAGAAAGAAAGAAAGAAAGAAAGAAAAAGAGAAAAGACAGGAGAAGAAGAGAAAGAAAGGCCATGTACAGTGCTCAATGAATGCTTAGTTCAAAACATTGACCTGCCTCTAGAACTGCAGTTCCAAATCGCCAGACTTCACTCCACGTGGCTTCTAGTGGGGATCAGTCAAGACCTTGTATTTGTCCTACATCTTCCTCATAGCCTGGAGGAGATGAAGGGGAGCAGTGTGGCTGCCATTTCAACCACAAACAGTAATATGAAACAAAGGTTCTGGGATGAATTGAGCTGCAATTATTAGCCCACAGGATTGATATATGTCATGTGCCTCGAGGGACACAAATTGAGCATTTATACACTGATGGAAAAAAACTGATTGTTCCTTTCATGATTTTGGTACACATTCCCATAAAACCCAGTTCCTGGGTAATACATTTTTAAAAGTATTCATTTCTTTTTGATTCACCCTGTACTTACTAATTTTGGGTAGGTAGGTGAACAGGAATGTTTAAGTAACAGATAAGTGCATATTTGGGCTGGGGACTGAAGGCCTCATTTGGATGAAAACCCTTGGCTTTCCTAAACAAGGTAGGGAAACTAGTTGGAGGAGCAATGTATAAATTGTGAGTGAGACACTTAGACACTCAGAGGCAAGCAGTACTGTTGGAAGTGAAAAGAAGTACTTTAGAGAAGATGTGATGGTGGGAAGAGAATGAGCTGAAAAGCAGGGCTAGTGTAGATCGAGCCTAGGATGAACGGAGCAAAAGGGCATGGGTGAGGGGATGGAGGGCTAGATTCTCCTACTGCCATAAGTCTGGAGTCCATGAAAGGAACAGGGGTTGAAGATGGCCAAGCCAGGGCTCCACGGGGCCCAATAAAATCCCCAAGAAGAGTCACTGGCCTGGTTTCTTTTCTCTCCACTGTCTCCCTCACGTTCCCACCTCCCTTCTTTTTCCTGCCTCCTGGTTTCTACTTCTTCATTGCAGGATCCTCCTCACTATACTGTGTTATTAAAAATAAAAAGTGTAGTTCGCTAAAACTACTCCAACAACCCTCTAATGAGATACACAAATATCTACTTAAGTAATGTAAGTGACTGAGGTGCAGTCTTGTGGAACAATGTCTTGTTACATTTGCCTTCTGTTTAAACTCCCTTTATTTCAATAAAGAGGAAATGTTGTGAGTATACTAGATGATTCTCTCAAATTCAGAATGATTCGGAGAAATTCCTACCCAAACAATTTATTTCAGAATTATCTGACTCTTAGAGTATGAATATCCTAGAGAGCAAACATGCTTCAAACGGTCTCCTCTAAGATCTCTTGACTTGTAGTGGCTACTTCCATCTATAATTTTTAATAATCTCTTAGTTTAGAGTTGGGATTAGTAACAGATCATTGAAATCCTGGCACAGGTCTGTGGAACTAAAGTTGCAAAAGAGGCCTCAGAGGGATCCGATCAATTTAACTTCCTTCCAATTTTTCTCTGCCCTTCCCTCAGCCACTTTTGGAAAATAGCCTAGATTTTTCTAGTAGGCACAGAAGAACATTCAACGTGGCTAGGGAAGTTTGGGCCCCATGCAGAAAAGGCCGATTGGCTAATCTAGATTCCATTCCCAATTCACTTCCTTATTCCACATAGCCACCACAGAAAATTGAAAAGCAAAATATTCTTTCTCTTTTTAAAAAATATTTGTGTTTATTGAGCTATAATGCCTATACAGTGAAATGCGCAGATCTTAAGTACAGAATTCAATCTATTTTGGCACATTCATTTCTATAACCCACATAATATCAAGATACACTTCCATTATTCCAGATAGTTCCTTGTGCCCTTTCCCTATAATCCCATTGCCCCAGGCAGTTACTGTTTTGATTTTTTCACTTTAGATTAATTTATTTTAGAACTTTATATAAATGAAATCATACAACATATACTTTAAATATGTGCACGTGTGTGTGTGTGTCTGGCCTTTTTCACTCAGAAAAATGTTTTTGAGATTCACAACAAATGCTTGTTGTGAATTTTGGCAGTTCATTCTTTTTCATTGCCAAGTGATGTACCATTGTATAAATATACCACGGTTTCTTTACCCATTTTGACTGATGGGTTCCTAAATACTTCTAGTTTGGGCTTACCTTCTATAAAATTATTCTGAACATACTTATGTGTCTCCGTGTGGACATATGTTTTCATTTTGCTAAAATAAATACCTAGAAATAGAATTGCTGCATCAAGATTAAATGTATAGTTGCTCGGGCACGTCGCATGTGTTACATAATCAGAGCCACAGTAAATTCCATTTTTCGATCTTTCTCTCTCTCTCTCTCTCTCACACACACACACACACACACACACACACACACGACTAAATGTATATTAGTTTCCCAAAATAGTTGTACCATTTAAAAAAATAGACTTTAATTTTTAGAGCAGTTTTAGGTTCACAGCAAAACTGAGCAAAAAGCAGAGTTCTGATATACCCTTCCCCACCACACACAGCCTTCCCTACTATCAACAACTTCACCAAAGTGTACAGTTTTACAGTCGAGGGATCTATGCTGCTATAATCATCATGTGCAGATTTTTGTGTGGACATAAGTTTTCAGCTCATTTGGGTAAATACAAAGGAGCACAATTGCTGGATCATATGGTAAGAGTGTGCTTAGTTTTGTAAGAAACAACCAAACTGTCTTCAACATGACTGTACCATTTCACATTCTCACCAGCAAAGTGAGAATTCTTCTTGCTTTACGTCCTCACCAGCATTTGGTGTTGTCGGAGCTTTGGATTTTCACCATTCTAATAGATGTTTAGTGGTATCTTGCTGTTTTAACTTGCATGTCCCTAATGACATATGATATGAGAGCATCTTTTCATGTGCTTATTTGCCATCTGTAGATCTTCTTTTTCTTTTTTTTAAACTGATTGATTATGATGCCCTGAACCCTCAGTTCCTGGATTTCCCCTATGCTTACTCTATATTGAAGTGTCTTTTAAGGTGTTTGGTCTATTTTCTAATTGGATTGTTAGTTTCCTTATTGAGTTTTAAGAATTCTTTTTACTTCAAATAAGTCTTTTTAACTAATCTGTCTTTTGCAAATATTTAATCCCAGTCTATAAATTGACTTCTCATTCTCTTGACAGTGTTTTTTGCAGAGCAGAAATTTTTAATTTTTATGAATTCTAGCTTATCAATTATTTCTTTCATGAATCATGTCTTTGGCATTGTATCTAAAAAGTCATTGCCGAGTTGGCTCCATACCATAGTGGTTAGCACATCTGCTTTACGTGCAGAAGGTCTTGGGTTCATGCCCCAGGTGGAGCCATGGACCATACCCCAGTTGCGCCAGGCCCCGAGTGCATGCCCCAAGTGTGTGGGAGGAGACGTCCCGACTTCAGAGATCTAGTTCTTAAGGGGAAACAGCAACATCCATAGGTCAGGGGTGGAAGTCGGGGAAGAGGAATTAAAAGAGGGGGGAAAAAATTAAATAAAAATAAAAAGTCATTGCCAAACCCAAGGCCATCTAGAGTTTCCCTTATCTTCTAGGAGTTTTATAGTTTTTCAGTTTACATTTAGGTTTATGATGAATTTTTAATTAATTTTTTTGTGAAGGGTATAAGGCCTGTGTTTAGATTCATTTTTTTTTTTATTTTTTTTGCATGTGGCTGTCCAGTTGTTCCATGACCATTTATTAAAATGACTATCTTTTCTCCATTGTATTGCCTTTGTTTCTTTGTCAAGGACCAAGTGACTATATTTGTGTGGGTTTACTTCTGGGCTCTCTATTCTATTACACTGGGCTTTCTATTCTATTCTTTTACCAATACCACACTATCTTGAATACTGTAGATTTATAGTAAGTCTTGAGAATGAATAGTGTCAGTCCTCCAACTCTGTTCTTCTTCAATATTGTGTTGGCTATTCTGGGTCTTTGGCTTCTTCATAAAAACTTTATTCTGTCATATCCACAAAATAACTTGCTATGATTTTGATTGGGATTGTATTGAATCTATAGATTACATTGGCAAGAACTGACATCTTGACAATATCAAGTCTTCCTATCCATGAATATGAAATGTCTCTCCATTTATTTAGTTCTTGATTTTGTTCATCAAAGTTTTGTTGTTCTCCTTATATAGACTTTGCACAAATTTTTGTTAGATTTATACCTAAATATTTTGTTTGGGGTATAATGTAAATGATGTTGGGTTTTTAAATTCAAATTTCAATTGTTCATTGCTGGTATACAAGGGATCAACTTGTAGATATTAAGTTTGCATCTTGCAACCTTACTATAATCGTGTATTATTAGTATTTTTTGTCAATTCTTTCAGATTTTCTACATAAACTATCAAGTCATCTGTGAACAAAGATGGTCTCATTTCTTTATTCCCAATTTGTATATACTTTTTATTTCTCTACGTGTGTGTGTGTGTGTGTGTGTGTGTGTGTGTGTGTGTGTGTGTCTTATTGCATTAACGAGGAATTCTAGTACAATATTGAAAAGTAGTGGCGAGAGGGAATATCCTTGGCTTGTTCCTGATCATAGCAGGAAAGCTTCGAGTTTCTCATCATTAAGTATGATGTCAGCTGTAGGTTTTTATAGATATTCTTAAAAGAAGTTCCTCTCTATTTCTAGCTTGCTGAGAGTTGTTATCATGAACAGTGTTGGATTCTTAAATGCTTTTTCTGCACCTATTGATAGGATCATGTGATTTTTTTTTCTATAGCCTATTGATGTGATGAATTATTTTAATTGATTTTAAATGTTGAACCAGCCTTACATACCTGGAATAAATCCCACTTGGTCACGGTGAATAATTATTTTTACACATTGTTGGATTCGATTTATTAATATTTTGTTAAGAATTTTTGCATCTATGTTCATGAGAAATATTGGTCTATAATTTTCTTTTCTTCTAATGTCTTCATCTGGTTTTGGTATTAGGGCAATGCTGGCCACATACAATGATTTATAAATATTCTCTTTGCTTCTGCCTTCTGAAAGAAATGTGAGGAATTGATGTAATTTCTTTCTTGAATGTTTCATAGAATTCATCAATGAACCCTTCTGGGCCTGTTGATTTCTGTTTTAGAATGTTATTAATTATTGATTCAATTTCTTAATAAATATAGGCTTATTGAGATTGTGTATTTCTTCTTATGTGAATTTTGGCAGATTGTGTCTTTCAAGAAATTGGTCTATTTCATCTAGGTCATCAGATTTGCGGGCATAGTAACAGATAACATTCAGATTAGCATGGAGATGGTTCTGATTGGGAAAATGTTGTAAAATATTCAAAAATCATTTTCAGTATAAACATATATGCAAATTTTGATAAACAAAAATAAATGTTGAAGGTTCATTCAAACCTTCCCAGATATCTATGTAAGGAATATAGTTTTTCTTTTAAACAAAAATGGACTACCTTTTAGGCCCCATTTACACAGGCTTATTCTAGAACCTAGCTAATCCGGTATTTCATAAACAGTGTTATTTGAATACAAAAGAATGAAGAGCAAGGAAAACTTCCATAAGAACAACAATAACCAACTCAGTTATAGTAACATTTTGACAGTTTAAAACCATGGCAGAAACCCTCTGCCCTGGGTCACAAATCAAGTTGCAGTCTAGCCTTATTTCATGGTTGTCTGAAGGTGGGCAAGGGTCTTGCTGCTGAGCAGGTCATTAGGCAGAAGCTTGGAGCAGGGGGAGAATTTTGAGGATTAGTGACTTCTCTACCTTTCTATCATACAGCTGCAGAGTTTGAGGTCAAGGGCATGGTGGAAACAGAGCTTAGGAACTGCCATGCTGTACAAAATCCCAAAAGCTAATAGGGAAACTTCCAATGAGCCAGGCTAAGACTCTGGTTCTCCCAACTCATGTGAGAAGCTCTGCTTCAGCAGGTAACCTACAGGCCTCCCTCACCACCCTTGAGTGTAGGCCAGCTGAGTACTCAGTTCTGTAGATGTCAACTGCATGCCAGCAGGCTTGATACCCAGAGCAGGCATTACTATCTCAGGCACTTATGAATATGCTATCCAGAGAAAATAGAAGACACCCAGTTAAATTTGAATTTCACATAAAAAATTGTAATATTAAGTATGTCCTGAATATTGCATGGAATGTATCTATATTAAACAATTATTTGTTATTTATCTGAAATTCAAATTGAACTGCACAGCTTATATTTTTATTTGAAAATCTAGCAACCTTATCAATGAAGTAAATCTGCCTTCATGTTGAACTACAGATAAAGGCACTGGTATTTGCTATCATACAGCTGCAGACTCTGATAGCTGTATGGTATTTGGGCTGCTGCTCCAGATCTCTTTTGTAAAGGGGCAAACAACAGGCAAGGACCAAACTTAACTAATCCAAACCATCCCCTCATTAACTAATCCATAAGTTACTTAAAAGTATTCTGTTTAGTTTCCAAATAACTAGAATTTTTGAGATATTTTATTGTTTTTATTTCAAATTTAATATATCATAGTCATAGAACATAGTCTGCATAATTTTAGTCTTTAGAAATTGGCTCAGCACCTGGTCTTTGTGAATTTCTCATGTACACTTGAAAAAAATGTTGTGGACAGTGTTTTGTAATTCTTTGGACGTTCTTTATGCAATTTCTTTGAGAGATATACTGTATTATATATGTCTTTTCCTGGGTTGTGGCTTGATGTTTTGCTCTCTTCATGCTATTTTATGAGCAGAAGTTTATATTTTTTTAAGGTAAGCAATTTTTATGATGTTTAAGAAATTTTGCCCCCCTTCAGGTCATCATGACAAATTCCACTTTCTTCTAAATACATTATTGTTTTACCTTTCACATATAGGACTATAATAGAGCTGAAATTGATTTTTGTGAATGGTATGAATTAAGACTCATGAAACATTTATTTTCCCATATAGATAGTCAATTTATCTGGCACCCTTTGTTGTGCAACGTTATTCTTTCCCTATTGCACTACAATGGCACATCATTGTTGTAAATCTAATGAGTCTGTATGTGGTTTTTTCTAGATGCTATATGTTGTTCCATTGACCCATTTTTCAGTCGTTTTCTCAATACCACACTCTATTAATTACTGTATCTTTAAAATAAGTCTCAATATTTGGAACTATAAAAACTTTGTTCTTCTTTTTCAAGATTGTTTTGACTATTTTAGAGACTTTTTTCATTACCATAGACATTTTAGAATAGGTTTATCAATTTTCATAAAATAGCAGCTGAAATTTGATTGAAATTGCTTTGAATCTATAGTT
>NW_011889057.1:3241061-3255828 GCF_000151845.1 Pteropus vampyrus | reverse complement strand
TAAGCAATTTTTATGATGTTTAAGAAATTTTGCCCCCCTTCAGGTCATCATGACAAATTCCACTTTCTTCTAAATACATTATTGTTTTACCTTTCACATATAGGACTATAATAGAGCTGAAATTGATTTTTGTGAATGGTATGAATTAAGACTCATGAAACATTTATTTTCCCATATAGATAGTCAATTTATCTGGCACCCTTTGTTGTGCAACGTTATTCTTTCCCTATTGCACTACAATGGCACATCATTGTTGTAAATCTAATGAGTCTGTATGTGGTTTTTTCTAGATGCTATATGTTGTTCCATTGACCCATTTTTCAGTCGTTTTCTCAATACCACACTCTATTAATTACTGTATCTTTAAAATAAGTCTCAATATTTGGAACTATAAAAACTTTGTTCTTCTTTTTCAAGATTGTTTTGACTATTTTAGAGACTTTTTTCATTACCATAGACATTTTAGAATAGGTTTATCAATTTTCATAAAATAGCAGCTGAAATTTGATTGAAATTGCTTTGAATCTATAGTTGACATGCTTACAATATTAAGTTTTCCAGTTCGTGAAGACTGTAGATACCTCTGTCTTTTTAGCTTTCTTTAGTCATGTTCAATAAGCTTTTGTAGTTTTCTATATATAAATCTTGAATGTCTTTGGCTATATTTGTTCCTAGGTATCAAATTTTTTTCGATGCTACTGGAAATGGTATCTTTTAAATTTCATTTTCTAATTGTTTCTTGCTAGTATGTAGAAATACAATTGATTCTTATATTGATTTTCTAGTGACCTTGATAAATTCACTTACTAATTCTAATACTTTGAAGAATCTTTTGATTTTCTATGTACATAATCATGTCATATGTGAGTAACTATAGTTTATTTTCATTTTTCTAACTATTTAAATGTTTATTTCTTTCTCTTGTCTTATTGCACTGGTTATACTCTCCAGTATAATGCTGAATAATTGTGGTTATTAGAGTTATCCTTGCTTTCTTCCTGATCTCAATGAGAAAATTTTGATTATTCATTATTAAAAATAATAAATGCTGTCTAGTTTGGGGGGGCATATGACCATTTTTTTCTTATTATTTTATTCTGATGAAGCTATGTATTATATGATTGATTTTTTAATGTTAAACGAACTTTACTGTAATGATGTTCGACAGTTGAAGACTTTTAAGCCCAACACTTCTCTCTTTTCCTTCTACCCACATCTGAGAAAACTAATAAGAAAGCCTAGGTAATCCTTTCTTTGTGACTGGTGGAAACTTCAAACCATGTGCAGGAATCGTTAGCCTGGACTCACTCCAACTACCATAAAAATTCCACTTTAGTCTCTTTTCCCTGTTTTTTTCAAGTCATATTTGGGCCAGCTTGAGAAGCCTGTCCCGCTCTCTTTAGAAAGACTTGTTATGTGAGCAATATACATTTCCATACTATCTTAGTGTGTGTGGCATCATCAGTTCCAATAGCTAAACCAAATTTAAAAAAAAATTTTTTTTTAATTTTTATGGTGTCCTTAGTTGACGAAATCCAGTAAGTTTCAGTTGTACATTTTAACAGTAAGGCATATATATATATTTACATTGTGTGTTCATAAACCAAATTTTGGATGGCAATTCATTTTACCTCTGTAGGGTGGTCACAGTAATTGGTACTGTGATCAGGATGTCTAGATGATGACTGCCTACCACAAGTGTCTTTCTTGCTTGCTTTGGCTTACAACCTGGCTCTGCTGTCTGCTTGGGAGTGTATACTTTCTGGCTAGTGGGCTATTTGAGTTGTGTTGCTGCCTGCTCTCAAGCTTGCCCCTTGAGATGTTCTGTTTTGTGCTACATTACTGAGTTCTTCCAAGCCTTTTGTTATAGATTTAACTGATCTATATCAGAAGTTTCAATAACTGTCATTAAGGGTCAGGAGTACAGGACTAGGGCCTCCTCAAAGTGGCAGTGGGTTACATGTCTCAGCCCAGACCTACGTGTGTGTCTCATATTGAATTGTGTGTCTTAATTCATCTGTAAATAATTACTGACACTAAGCAGAAGAGAATGACTCTTACCCTGTGAACACTGATGTTTGTCTCAAGTAGGTGTTTAATCTCATTCTATGAAGTGCTCAGGGGAAAGATTGATAACCTGTGCAATACATAGTCTTATTAGGTGATTGTTCATGTGGAGGAAGAGCGGTTACTGGTGGCATACTGAGACCACATTCTTAAGGGCAGATGGGTTACTACGACCCTACAAAATGCCTTAGCTGTTGCTGCTGCTGCTGCCTATGCCTCTGTTGGAAAAAGAAAAAAAAAAGAAAAACGATCCTCCTCCTCAGGGCTGTAGGAGAAAACTTATATGACACCTCTGTGACACAACTAAGGGGTTAATTCAACTATTTACATGGGGGAGGCCCCAAACTCTGATGATACTGATTCGATGTTCTCTGGAGGAAGAAATTTATAAATATGAGCAAGATAGAGAGAATCCCTCTTTCCCACAAGTATATCTAGTAACCATAGAAAAGAAATGGGTTGAGGGGGGAGGGAAAGAGTGAGGGAGGGAGGGAGGAAGGAAGGAAGGAAGGAAGGAAGGAAGGAAGGAAGGAAGGAAGGAAGGAAGGAAGGAAGGAAGGAAAGAAATGGAAGAAAGAGAAAGAAAGGAAAGAAACTTGGAAATGGACATTGGGGATACAAAAACTGAAACACAATTTCATCAATTTGAAAATCCAAAATTTACAAAGAGAATTTATACATCAAAAAAATGAAAAGGGGTGTGGATTGGCTCTATCACACAGACTACAAATAAACTTTAACATCTGATGAAATACACCAAGTGGCAAATCTTCATGGCCTTCATCTATGTTGAAGCTCAAATTATACTTATGCCTGAGTATGTCACTAAATTTAATCAAAGTACCCTATAATCTTGCGGAAGTTATAAAATACAAAATAGAAACAAGCAAGTGTGCCTCACCTTAATTGTCAGAATTATTGACTTACTTAAATTTCACATGATCATACCATCAGTTGCCCCTGAAATATCTTACAGTGGTCATGGACACTCTGACCCAATGAGAAACAAATTAAAATTAAGTTAAGTTGCTGACACTTACAAATTAGCTTTACAAAATGGGATTCTATGGACATTCCCCCAGTTAAAATAGTTAATATGCCCAATATAAACTAAAATAGGCCCTTCAAAGAGCAAAATTCATTATAGGGGATACATTGAGAGAAAAGATAATATACACACTGTTTCTCCATTCAAAAACCCAATTTGGCCTGTTTTTAAAGCTAGACAGAATAAACATAGCTCACAGTGGATTACCACAACTCTAATGCCATGGTCACACCCATTAAGGTCCACTACCCAATATTATTGAAATTGCTGACCCTATCTAATTAGTACCTGGTAAATATTTGGCTTTTATGAGTGGGGACTGAGAGCCAATTCAACAGGCTCTCAGTCACATTTTGTCTTCTGAAGGAGCACAATACATCTTTACCCAGACACTCACTGAGTACTTCAACAGCCCTGCCATTACGCAGTATTTGCAGGCAAGATCTTAAATGCATCTGACTTTCCCCATGAGGTATGATATTACATTGATGAGTCCTCCTCCAAAGAGATTCACGGGACACACTCATACAGGACATACAAATATTCACAAAGGAGTTCACCTCAGTTAAGGTCCTGAAATTATTTGGTAATCCAAAGGTCACTCCATCCCTGACACTGTTAAGAAATAGCTATTGACCCTCTCAGTACTCACAATACTAGAACAGGCTCAACATCTTTTAGGCCTTTTTGGGTTCTGAAGGCAACATATCCCTTATTTATAAATTTTACTTAAGCTGATTTATGCTGTTACTTGCAAATTGGCCCACTTGAATGGGGGACATTCTCCAACTAAAGGCTCTACCATCTGTCCTAATTGCAATACAATGGACACTCTCATTCATGACCTCTAGAGATTCCTTCATTTTACAGGCTTTAGCAACCTTCTCAAGGCCTCCTGGGGTCTCTGTCCTGACCACCTTGAATGGCCACTCTCCCTTCAAGGCCATTCCATTTTCCCTGTAAATCATCAAAGAAACCAATTACATCTGGACACATCAACCTTCAAGAGGTCTCTAGGCTGGCTGTAGGCTTTGAAAAAAGAATTCTGCACAACAGCTTATATTATAAAAGCATTTTATTGAACACACTCTGAAAGTAGTCAGAATCAGAACAAAATTTGGGATTGGGGTGAGGACTCTGATGGTTTAGATACTGAAATACTTTGAATTTTTCTCTCATCAAGGACCATGCTGTAGAGACTTAAAGGCTGATTTAAAGCAGAACATAGAATCGCGGCTTAGGAGACTAGAGACTGGGGATTGGGCCTTTCTGGAAACCAAAGACTGTGGTTCTGCAATAAGCTTGGTCTAGACTACACTCCAGTAAAAGGGAAAACTTGGCTTGGCACCCACCTAGAAAGGCAGTCACCAGGGGCTGGGTTGCTGCTCTTGGGAGGCAGTGACTTGCAGCAAGCTCTTAGCTCTTGAAGCTCTTCCGGGAAGAAGAGGTGGTGGAGACAAATTTGACGCTGGAGCCGCTGCCTCCGCCGCCACTGCCAAAACCCCCTCCCAGGCTTCGGCCACTGCTTGAACTGAAGCCAGAGCCCCCCACACTGAGCCCACTGCCTAGGCCGACACCCCCACCGCTGCTGGAGTAGTAGCTGCTGCTGCTACCTCCACCAAGACCACCGCCAAGACCTCCACCGAGGCCGCCGCCAAGACCTCCACCGAGGCCGCCGCCAAGACCTCCACCGAGGCCTCCGCCAAAGCCACCACCACCGCCGTAGGCAGAGGAGACGTTGCTTGTGACGACTGCTGCAGAAAAAGGAGGGAGAACTTGGTGAGACCAGTCTGTCAGATTGATTCTACCATCCCATTTATTTGATCCTTCCAGTGTTAGTACTATATCTGGCCCCTTTTACAGAGTAACAAATGAGGCCCGGAAAAACTAAGTCGTTTAGTAAAGGTTCCGAACAGAAAGTTGGTGAACATAGTAGATAAGGGGTGGTGCTAAATCCTGGGGGGATAGGGCAAGGCAGGGAGGCGGGGTACAAGATAAAACATGAGCCACACTGCTTCATGTCTCAATCTGTGTCCTCTACCCTCCACCACCTGCTTCTCACTAAGTATATGAAAGAACCATATATAGGGGTAGGAATGTCTGGAATCTAGAAACAGCAGAGATTCTGAACTGGTACCAAATACCACATATTATCATCATCATTGTTAATGTCTGTTTAAAGTTACTTACAGATGTTGACTGGTCCAACTCCTTCTCCACTCAATCTGAAAGGGGAAAATTGAATTAAGAGTTAAAAACTCCCCAAAAGATAGCATGAACCGATGTGGATAACTCCTAGAGTCACATTTAAAGCTTGATCTATAAGCAAGGAGCCTGTGTACCCTAAAAAGCTGCTTAAATTAGAGATAGCTCTCTTTCTCAACGAAGAAGACCTGGCCTAGAAACAAGTATCAAAGGAAGATTATGATTCACATACTCCTCCACCCATTATATGGAAAGCATGAGTAAGAGGCTGCAGGAACTATGAACAAGTACGAAGCAGTTTTTGCCTTGTGGGAGCTTACATTCTGTGAAGCAACTTGGCATGACAGAAATACTTCTGACAGAAGATAGGCAGTGGGCAGTGTCAGAAGATTGAAGAAAATGGAGCAGTTTGAGAATCCAAAAGCAGGTGAATTTAACTCAGCTGGAGTAATCATGAAAAGCTTCCTGCAGGAAAAGTACTTGAAGAATGGGGAAGACATCTGTTGAATTGCTTAGTTATTTGAAGGAGAGGCAGCATCCGAGAATACTGGTCAGAAAAGTGAGTTGGGACCACACTGTGTGGGTGAGCTGTATGCCCAGGTGTCAGATTGAAACCAGATTAATAATGGATAATTATCATGCCCACAATAGTGTGTGTGTGTGTGTGTGTGTGTGTGTGTGTGTGTGTGTGTGTGTTTACATCCTGTTGTGGAGAAGAAGCTCTACTTATCAAATGTGAGGCCATCTCGGGCTTGTGATGTCAACCCTACGTAACCCACCTGCACTCCTCGCCCTCCAGCAGCTTCCTGTAGGTGGCGATCTCCACGTCCAGGGCCAGCTTGGTGTTCATGAGCTCCTGGTACTCACGCAGCAGCCGGGCCATGTCTTGCTTGGCCTTCTGCAGAGCGTCCTCTAGCTCAGCCAGCTTGTTCCTGGCGTCCTTGAGGGCCATCTCCCCACGCTGCTCGGCATCAGCGATGGCGTTCTGCAGGTTGGCGCACTAGAAGGAAATGAAAAAAGAGGGGGGACACTTTAGTGGTGAGCTGGGCCTGAGCTATTTCTTCCCGAGATTCCAGAGTTGTCCTGGTCATTGTGGATGCGGGAACATTGAAACTCTGGTACTTGTTCCAGCTCTGGGTGTATATGCATGTGTGTGTGTATATTTAGAAAAATTAAAACAAAACAAACAGGTCTCTCTTTCAGAGCTCAGGCCACATCTTGCTTTCTTTCAGCCTCTCCCTACCTGTTTCTTGACATTGTCGATCTCAGCTCTCAGCCTCTGGATCATCCGGTTCATCTCGGAGATCTCATGCTTGGTGCTGCGGAGATCGTCGCCGTGTCTGCCAGCTGTCTGCTGCAGCTCCTCATACTGGTGCCACCAGAAAAGAGGAAAGATTCCATTTATATGAGGGTGGAAACACTTTCCCAACATTCACAGGCAGGAGATACCAAGAGGTGGCAAGTGGTCATGTTATCTGGGGCCTGAGGCTGGTTTTGGCTTTGTCAAGATGGATCTGGTCTTAGATAATTTCCTTGTTAGTGCTTTGCTTTCCTGGAGACACTGGTGTGAAATTCAAAGTGAGATTCTCCTTAAGGTTCTTGAGTTTATGTGGCAAAGGCACACATGACTATCCCCATAACTCAACCCAAAAGGCCTCCACAGGTTTTAGGAGCCCCATCCTTAGCATTTTGTCATGGCCTAAAATCCTAGACACATGACCATTCCCTCCCTCAGGAAACATTTGCCAGGGCACCAACCTTGGTCTGGTACCAGGACTCGGCTTCCGTCCGGCTGCGGTTGGCGATATCCTCATACTGGGCCTTGACCTCAGCGATGATGCTGTCCAGGTCCAGGGAGCGGTTGTTGTCCATGGAGAGGACCACAGATGTGTCTGAGATGTGCGTTTGCATCTGGGAGAGCTCCTGCAAGGAGATTTGAAGTCAGTCATCTGAGTCTGCATTATTTTATGTCGGGTCCATTCAAATATTTCACTCATTCTGGTATGTCAGCTTGAGAAAAAAAACAATAGCCGCCTACATCAAATATTTAAATAAGTTAATAAGTAACCCAAACCGTATTAAATCTATTTAAAATTTTTTTAACAACTATGAACCTCCAGGAAATATACTATGTAATCTATCAGATGTGACTCTCCTTGGGTCATAACTTATTTCAAAAGAATCTAGTCTAGTGATTGCCATGCTAAGAGAAAACAGAGAAGGGAGGTCCAGGAAAGGTATACGTGTGCCTCTAATAACTCACTCTAAACCTCACTCTGCAAAGTGATTGTTAAAGAGGTCTTTTGCTTTAAATTTGGCTTTTTTTTTTTTTTTAAGGAATTGGCTTTATAAGTAATAAAGTGTGAGTAGTACTAAAGGGATAAGAAAGACAGGGATGTATCCACAGCTTAGAAGCCACTGGAAGTCACTTAATCCTAGAGACCCTAACCCTGGTGGTGTCCCAGTGACTGTCTCGCTGAGTCCTGAATAAGGACATCTCTTACCGCCTCAAAGAACATCTTCAAGAAGTTGATCTCATCCATCAGTGCATCGACCTTGGCCTCCAGCTCCACCTTGTTCATGTAGGCAGCATCCACATCCTAGAGAAACAGGGATGGTTGGCACTGCAGGATGGTCTCCACCCTGACTTAAATGAACTGACACCGTAAGAGAGAACAGCCACAGGCGACAGGTTCTGCTCTACCCACGCACCTTCTTCAGCATCACAAATTCATTCTCTGCGGTGGTACGCTTGTTGATTTCATCTTCATACCTGGGAGCAAAAGGGATGGGAAGTGCTTATCAGAAGATGAGGGACAGGTGAGGCCTGGGGTCTTAATTGCATAAAGTCAATTGCATAAAGTCCGCCTGCTTTCCCACTGGGAAGGGGCTTCTCACATCATATAGGCAGAGAGGGGGTACTGGGAGTGTGAGCCCCTGGACAAGGTCCTTACCCATTAGGATATTGCTTTTTCTTTAACTGACCACCAGATCATCATTCTTTAATTGCTATAATTCAGTTGCTCCAAGAATATTCCTGTAGAAAAGCTGTGCTATTTCTCTCCATCTCCAAACCTAGTCAATTTCACTAGTGCTTTTTTTCAGCTTTCACAGCCTTAAAAAAACAAATTTAAAACTAGCAGCCCTGGTTCATAAGGACTAAAGAAATTATTTGAGCCACGAAGCTGGGTTATGTCATCAATTCCCGCTTTGTGGGGAATCCATTGAAAGCCCCTGTTCTGTATTTTGAGGGTACTCGGGAGGAAAGCCCAAAAGAGCAAGGATTGCATTGCTGCGGTTTCACCAGCTGGTACCAAGGGTGTAGAGCTTGTTGCTCTGGCCGGTGGCTAAGTGCCTTGCAGAGGAGCTGAGCTTGGGGCTGGAACTTCCTAAACATAGACCTGGATTTTATTTTAGTACTTTGGGTATTTATAGAAGGCATATGCATCTAGCCTGTGAGAAGGGCATAAGCAGTAGTCTGGTTATGAAGTACATCTGGTACCAAGAGGACATCGCCCTCCCCTGTCCACTCCACCGCAACTCACTTGTTCTTGAAGTCCTCTACCAGGTCCTGCATGTTTCTCAGCTCCGAGTCCAGGCGTCCTCTCTCCCCGAGGACACCGTCCAGCTGTCTCCTGAGGTTGTTGATGTACTGCTCAAACAAAGGCTCCAGGTTCTGCCTCACGGTCTTGGTGCCCTGCTCCTGCAGCAGGGTCCACTTGGTGTCCAGGACCTTGTTCTGCTGCTCCAGGAACCGCACCTGGAGGAAACAGAGTTTGAAGATGGAGAAACCAGATTTCATGTTTCATTGATTAATCATCAGTTTTTCTCCCATCTCATGCTGTCCCCCTAAACCTTTCCCGTATGCAGTGCCTGTCCCTGGGCTCTTAGGTGCTTAGAGTGAAGCACCTAATCTCACTTCTGGGGAGACAAGGCACTTATCTAGGACACAGATAACGCTGGGTATGGCTGGGCAGAGTGAGGTCCAGTGCAATAGTGGCTGCGAAGGCACTCAGACTGCTACTGCCCAATGAACTCTTCTACCTTTCTCTGTTATCAGCCCCGTTACACGAAGTACAAAATTCGTCTCTTTGCCCAACAGTCCTCAAGGAGCCCTCGTGGGATAATCTCTGAAAGGGAAGAACTAAGACCAACTCTTTCAAGTCTAATTAAGAAAATGGGCCACAAATCCGAGACACAGAAACAAGTAGAAACACATAACTGTAAACTATGAAGGATTTCATACCTTCATAAATTCTCCCTCTTCCTACTCTGTTTGGCATTTGTTCTGCACTCACAGTGGTTTTTCACAAAAGATCATGTCTCACCTTGTCGATGAAGGAGGCAAACTTGTTGTTGAGGGTCTTGATCTGCTCTCGCTCCTCAGTCCGCACCCGCTGGATAGTGGGGTCGATTTGCAGGTTCAGAGGAGTGAGGAGATTCTGGTTGATGGTGACCTCTTGGATGCCTCCAGGGGGACAGACGGGGAAGCCAGGGCCACCAAAGCCGCCTCCAAAGCCAGCACCCCCACCGAGACCAAAGCCAGGACCACCACCGAGCCCAAAGCCACCACCGGCTCCACCGCCTAAACCAAATCCACTCCCGGCTCCACCTCCAAAGCCATAGCCACCTCCAGCTCCATAGCCACCTCCAGCACCGGCACCAAATCGGTTCCTAAAGCCACCGCCACCAGCACTGATGGAGATCCTCTTGGAACCCCCCAGGTTGTAGAGGCTCCGACTGCCATAGCCACCTCCTCCACCAGCACCCCCAAGGCTGATCCTGCCAAAGCCGCCACCGCCACCGCCACCGCCGGACCGGGACACGGAGGTGAAACTGGTGCGGGAAACAGACGGAGTAATTGCAGAGGCGGCGCTGAAGCTACGGCTGCCCCCACTCCGGAAAGACACACTCGACTGGCGAGACATGATGGCTTGATCCTCGCGGAGCAAGAGTACTAGGCACTAGGGGTTGGGAGGTGCTAGAGAGAACAGAGCTCAGCAGGAAGAAGCAGGTGGCTCTGTTACCCGGGAACCACAATCCCCTCTTTTATCTTCTAGAACGGGGGTTGGGCGGGAGAGTTGTCGAGCTGTGAATGATTAAGTGGGCTGGGCACGCCTGGGGGGCAGCTGTGAGCTCACCGTCACACCTGCACAATGGTGTGGGGTGCAAGCGCTTTCTTCCTGGCAGGCTCTGCTTAGTTAGGAATAACCTTGCCTTGCAGCACTAATGTCTTGGCAGCAAATTAGTGACACTACAGCAAGTTTCATTTCCCCACGGGGGCCCAGGGCTGTGAAGAGCCCAAGAAAGATGCCAGGAAGCAAAGAGGCCTTTGGCCAGGGTCTTGAGGGATCTTTACAGGACCAGTGATACGGTCAACTATCCTAGCACGGTGTACACTATCCACACTATCCATGAGTGGGAGACAAGGCAAGTCCCCGCTGGCGGTAATCTGCCCTTGTGACTCTTCTAGACAGGTTGCCGCAAGAAGTTTCAGCACTTGGAAGGCAGCTGTAGCTTGATACCTCAGCTATGTGCCAGGGGGAGGAATAGACCCATCCTTTACTACAGAATTTCCTTTCTTGGGGGAGGCAGTTATTCCAGAATCCAGAGAAAGTTTCTCCTGCAAGGTTTGGACCAGAAAGGCCACCAAGCCCCAAGCTCCAGACACAGTGAAAGTGGGGGCACCCTCAGCCTGTGGTGTACGTCACTTTGCTTTCTGCAGAGGCAGTCAGTCCTCTCCCTCCACAGCTCTTCCTAATTCAGCATTTTCTATGGGATTTAACCTTTTGCCTTGCACTTCAGCCCGTACAGGACCCTGTGGGGCTGAGCAAACCCAAGAAACCCCTGGGATCCCTCATAAAAGTCCTGAGGCTCAGCCTGGCAGTCACATCTCTCTTCAGGGGGAGCTGCTCTGCCCGCTCCCTGGCCCCCCAGGTGTGTTCCAGCAAGCTCTCAGTTATTCCACTAAGCAAGAAATGAGTCATTGTATCTGTTGATACAGGCTGAGGGCGGCCACAAACACATACCTGCAGGAGCTTCTAATCTCATCAGAAACGTGTTGAGAATCTGCCTGCCTGTTATAACGGAGAACCTACCCGCTCTGAGCAGCGGGAACTGCTGTGCTTTCTGTGGGCTCTGGCCCAAAGTCTCCTTCAGGGCCAGGGAAATGGAAAACGAAATTCTAAGTCTATGAATCGCCCTTCCAGCGAGACTAGACAGAGCAGGTTTGGAAGACCAGGAAGCTGGCATAACAATCTGACCCAGTTGCTTTAAGGAGGACCCCTATAAGACGCTCTGCAAAGCTTGCCCAGGTGGGCTGTGGCACCAGGCAGAGGAGGAGGAATCTGTTTAGGCTTTGACAAGAGTCTGTCTTAAACCACACCCCCTCTTTTTGGCTGCAGACCTGAATGGGGCCACCTCTCTGCCTCCCTCAGAGAGAAGCAGGACTCTCAGGCAGTGCTTGGGCCATCAAGAGCTATGAGGGGTGTATCCCTGGGCTGTAGCTGGAGTCAGAGGTTGAGGGGGATGGCTTTGAAGCCTCAGGGCTGAGGGGCTATGTTTTCAAGAGTAAAAGAGTGAGGATCCAACCTGAACTTCAGGATCTCTTGTCAGGGCTTGTCCTCGGCCACAAGGAAACCATGGCTGTGGGAAAATGACTTCGAGCTGCTGAGGATCAGCCGAAATATGATTGCTCACTAGAGGCTATGATGTGAAAGCAGTGGACGGGTAAATCCAGACAGACAGATCAATGGCCAGAGCTGGCCTTACAGGTCTTAGGTAATGAGGTTTGGGTTGCCTCCCTGCCTGGAGAATTCCTGAGACTCAGATTAATTTTACTGAGTTTACCAATTTCACACTTTGTTGCCTCTCAGGGAACTAGCATGAGTGTCTCGGGGGGCCTGAGACATATTGGGGGCCTTTTAGCCACTGATAGAACAGATCTAAGCTTGAAGCAGGTGTCTGGGGACTTCTAGCACAAGTTCTCTTTCCACTGAAAGTTCGCCATCAGATATGTCCCCACCACAACAGAGGTCCTGGGTATAGTCCCCACTGCCTGTGGGGAAGCTCCACCCCTCCTGAGACAGTGGAACATTCTCTTCTCTCCATTCCTCCTCCTCTCAGCTATGCTGTGGAAGGGGAAGGACTTGGTGGAACAGGAATGTATTCCGGCCAGTCTGAGAATCGCTAGGGTGTGCCAAGCTCAGATCCAGATGCAAGGGACCAAGGGTGTGTGAGTAGGCAAGTAACTGTGGCAGGGAGTGTTTGGATGCCTGACATGGGGGGAAGCTGCACTTCATGTCTGGCTTTTTAGGAATCCTCCCCCCAGCAGACAGGGCAACCCCTCCTGCAGCGCCAGACCTGGACAGCTATAAACAATGGAGACGCTCGCCTGGGGGAGCCAGGTACCAGCACCACTGCAGTGTGGGGGAGTCCCACCCCAGCCTGGAATTTCATTGTGGCAGGAAGGGAGGGATTACACGGAGCTTATCGAGCTTTTCTGTCGAGTACCCACTAAGGGAGTTACCAGGACTTGGCAGGACACATTACATAGCTTCACCGGGCATCGCTTTTCCCATCAGCATAATGCAAGTGCAGGGTTAAGCGAGCTATAGTGCCCTGCCCTGCTGGTCTCTCTGGCAGAGAGAGGACAAGGATGACTGGTCTGGCCTCCCTCACACAGGTGTGCAGGGACAGAGAATATGGGCAGTGTTTCTAAACAGGGATGACCATGCAGGGAGTGGACTGGTCCAGGTGTCCATGGGGCAAAGATTAGGCAGATCCTGCAGTACCAGCCCAGGGCTCCCTCCTCAGAGACCCACCACAATCTGTATGTCTTTAATAGAAGAGGTGTGGAATAGAACGTATTCAGTAACACACATTTTTAATAGAAAAATGTTTTGCACATGTCCTCTAGGTCTTACCAGATGGTGTACTCTCCAAGGTTAGGAAACACATCTGGCTTACCTTCACATCATCGTGCACTCGACTCAGGCTTGCACGCTGGAGGTGCTCAGCGAACACTGAATTGAACTGACAGAAATAAGGTCGTTTCTCTTACTCCTTCCCCAGATCGTTGTGTGGGGCCCTCCCCAGCCCAATGCTGTCTGCCTGCTTCTGTCCCTGGGTCCATGTTCAGAGGACACGTCTCTTGTCCCCTTCAGCCTGGGCACCTTCTGAAGACAGAGCTCATGACTATTTCTTGGACTTCCCTCCATTCCTCTCCCCAAACCCCTGCCCTGAGAGCACTCTACACTTGAACCCACAAGTAACCCCCATGTCTTAGCCCAGGCACCACATCCCCCTCCAGGAGAGAAAGTCACAGTGTCTTCATCTTTGCAAACCTTCTATCCCACGTGTGTTCAGCACAAAAAGTAGGGAGCAATAGCAGAGGCATGAGTCACCTATTGACTGGGCAATGGTTGGCAGCCCTACCTGTGAGCTGGAAGCCAGATTCAGCAGGATCGGGTAGGGCAGGTGGAGCAGCACGAGCCCCGGCAACTCTTCACAAAGTCCTTGCCTCAGGGAGGAGTTGAGGGAAGAATTTTTCTGCCTCCAACAAAGCCAACGGGAATTCTGCCCACACCCCAGCTCTGGGTCCCAGCTTTGATCTCACTTAGATTCTCAGGATGGCAGGACTTAGAGGAGACCGGCCCCTCTGTGGACTGGGAAGCTGGATGCCCACCCGCTGGATGGAAGCTGGATGAAGCTGAGGCTGTCTAATAATGCTGGGAACCCCACCAGCCTCTCTAGGACTTTCAGACCTAGAGACATAGAGATACAAATGTCCACAGTAAAGCAACCTCTCTGCCCTGGGCTTTGAAGATAGTGCCATTATCTGTGTCATGGGGACGAGGGGTCCCTGGAGTTGAGTTTTCCTGTGCAAGGGCCTCACACAAATTATGAGTCACAGCATAGGTACATAGGACCAAGCTCTGGGCCATGTCTTAGTCCTAATCCGGCTCTTAAACTGTGGGGATCCTGGATGCATAGCCCAGCCTCTCACTACGGTTTCTACCCCCTGGTGCTGGGTGATAGGTAGTCTGCACTTGCAGAAGGAAAGGGGCCTGGGCTCATCAGAGGAAGCCATGCGAGCTGGAATTTTAATTTGGAGCTGGCTAGTGTTGGGCAGGAAGGGTGGGGCAGACAGGCAGGGGGCTGTGGGGAGCAGCTTTGGCCCCCACCCCTCAGATTTAGCAGGCGATTGGCACTTGTGGGCGAGACTGCAGAAGAAAGTTCTTAGTCTCCCTCCAACAGGTCCCTGCAAGTCTGAGAAATGTTCTTCCCTCATTTGAAGGTGTTTTGCCAATGGCATACCAAAGTCTTTGAAAATCCCCCTTGGTTGATTGAAACTATGGGCTGGAAGTCAACAAATACTTTAACTAGTCAGAGGGACTAAAAAAAAGGATATACAGCAAAAACCTCTGTGCTTTGCTTTCTCATGGA